>NC_046366.1:11948396-12089367 GCF_011125445.2 Fundulus heteroclitus
TAAAATAAGGCTTATGTCATGGTCTGCCTCTATGGAAGTAGGGGCTAATTGTCATCAGCATGGGGCTTAATATAAAAACAGGGGTTTGTCTTAAACAGGCGATCACCTCCCTCTTAATGAGGCATGTTTAGGGCTCCAGACTCATAAAGTGGAAGTCTAAACCTTTTAATGCTCTCAGCGGGGTTTCCTGGAGAGGAGCGCGAGGGCTTATTATAACAGCTCCACACCCTCCAAACGAAACCTGAAGCCTCTATAGCTGTCAGCCATAATGTTACAATCACACGCCTCATATTTGGGAGATAGTATTGCTCTATGGGTTTCCAGACTGCGTTGTTGGCGGGTTGGGGGGAACTAAATTCGTAATCGATGTTTGTTTGAACGCTGTAAGCAGTCTTAAACGTAGGATCCAGCTGATATGAAGGGCTGCTACTGCAGGAGAGGTGTTCCACCCAGTGTCTTGGTTTCGCGAGCACATTTAGGTTGGAGAGATTTAACGTAGCATTCATCCAGCAAAACCTTTGAGTTGTTGCCTATGGAATTGAGTTATTTTACGTTAAAGATAAATAGATACATTTAGTTCCTACGCCCCACTTATCTGGAACAAACTTCCAGAAAACTGTAAAAATGCTGAAAGCCTAAGTTACTTTAAATCAAGACTAAAAACACATTTGTTTAGGACTGCATTCGACTGCACTAGTTAAACAGTCGAATGCAATTTTTTATATATATATATAATCCAACTGCTTTTTCCTACTTGCTTTGTTTCTGCTTTATTTCCTGTATTTTAATCATGTAAAGCACTTTGCATTGTCTGTATACTGAATTGTGCTATATAAATAAATTTGCCTTGCCTTGCCTTGCCTAGATAAAACAGCCATAGATCAGAATCTGCCCATTTTTGCTTGATTGGCTTTAATTGGTGATTAGCAGGTCAAATGTTGAAAAATCTTTTTTTTTCTTCTTTAGTAAATGTATCAAAATTAAAACCTCTCACCATTTTCTGCCCATAGAGGTTTTTTTTAGATATTTGAAAAACAGATAAATGTTTTCAGACTTATTCTTCAACCCATAGTCTTGTAATAACTTAATTTTTGTTGGATTCAAAGCTGCATCCTCTGCTGCACACTTTTTCCAAAGGAGGAAAAAAGAAATAATCAGTCAAAGTGGGAGTGCACCAGATTAGACCTCAACGAGAATCGGCATTACTAAGTAAAACCTTATCGGTGCGTCTCATATCTTTTACCTGCCAGGGGGTCGTAATGTTACGGCTGGTTGCTGAATACCGGCAGAGGCTATAAGACGACTTTTTAACAGCTAGACTTATTCTGAAGTTCTGTGAGCAAATCTTCTGGAGAGTTTCTTCCAAGTGGAGCACGTTGGCATGCCAGTATAAGTTTACGCTTCTTTATTTCTGCTGACCTGTTTGTTGCTCCCCACATGCTTTAGACTTTTATGGAAACATCCAGATGCATCTGGTATCACTCTAAAAGGAAAAAAAAGCTCTATCAAGAAGATTTTTTTTTCCACTGTTTTCAGCGTGCCGCGATGGAAACAATCATTTTCATAACATACCCTTAGCCCGCCTTGCCTCTTCAGCGCTCTTTCCTCTCACATCTCGGCTTGTCGGAGATTCTACTCGGCTGTAAATCTTCGCTGTGGAGTTTATGAGGGAACAGACCCTGTAGGACACGTCGAGAACAAGCTGTCCTCACATTTTCCTGAACATTCTTGCTGTCCGTCTGTCAAAGTAGCTAAGGTCTACAGAAAGTAACAAAACCTCGGTGGAGAAAATGTTATAGAATGACACAAGTGCAAAAGAGGATCAAAATAGACAGAAAATAAAGCATGACTAACCCAGAATATGTTAACATTTTATTGCAGTGAGGTAGTATCAACAGACTGCTTTCTTAAAATTAACATTGACTGACTTTTTGACACACTAAAGACACTGAATATGCCACATTAGTCATAAAGTTGTTGTTTTTTTTATGTTCAGTTATCAACATTCAGGCTTTTTGATTTGGATGAGGTTCAGTTGTTTGCAGTCTGCATCTTAACCACTAGGCCTAGAGGTAAATGTGTTTGCTTTCAGAACCCTTTAAAAACAAAATAATAATTACTGACACCATAGAGCCAAAATAGCCACCGGTAGCTCTTCCTTTGATTGAGGACTGTTTCGTTAGGGTAAGCGTTTCACAGGCGTCTTTAGGCGGTGAGTGTCAGTTAAGTGTCACCAAACAGCAACACAAAAATGCTCAAACATATTTCAAACTGAACAGCGTGAAACGTTACACAAAGGCCATGTAGAAGAACATTCTTATGTTTGTTTTATTTGTTCTGCACTAGATCGCAACGTATATATCGTCAGCTCATTGTACTTTTTGAGAAACCTGTCAAAACAGCTCTGAGCACCGCTGGACACAAACTGTGGGGGGAAATTTACGTTTACAGAGGAAGTCTGCTCAGACAGAAGCAGACCCGGGGTGGCCGGGTGGAAAATCAAGTCGAACACGGCATCGTATGAGATTCTTTGTTTTCTCTAAATGAGAAAAGCACCAATCAGGCTGTTCTTGGATGACATTGATTTGCATTTTACATCAGGGGTCCTACCTGCATATTCCATTTTTTCCCCTAAATACTATAGAGCATTAGAACATGCAAATGCAAAAGAAATGCACTGCAGGGCAAGAGTAACCTCATTTCTGTATCAAAGTTTCACTAAATAAAAAAAAAAACATGAAAGTTATTTTTTTTATTTAGGATTCTGACAGATTCTTCAGGAAATCTCTGCCCGATTGACTGGCACAGCTGAAAATAGTCTGAATAATGCTGTTTTATCCATACCCACTTTTCACTGCTCTGCTAAACTCATCAGTGTGCAAGTTTTCTGAACCGTTTTCTTTCTGTCTTTGTTTTGGTCCTGCAGCTCAAATAGAGATCATCCCCTGTAAGATCTGCGGGGACAAGTCCTCAGGAATCCACTACGGAGTCATTACCTGTGAGGGCTGCAAGGTGAGGGAAACTTTAGCCAACTTCCATCATGACTAGCGCCCGTGCAATGTGCAGGTATCATATTGGTTTGTGGTTGTTGTTTTTTTTTTTTTTGTGCGTCTAGGGTTTCTTCCGTCGCAGCCAGCAGAACAATGCCATGTACTCTTGTTCCCGCCAGAGGAACTGTCTGATCGACCGAACGAACCGCAATCGTTGCCAGCACTGCCGCCTGCAGAAGTGTCTGGCTCTGGGCATGAGCCGAGATGGTACGCCTTCATTGAACAGTTCTGCATTAAATAAGGAATTGTTTGCGTCGCCGCTGTAGTGAAACCTATTGTCTCCCTGCAGCCGTCAAGTTTGGTCGCATGTCAAAGAAGCAGCGCGACAGCCTCTACGCCGAGGTCCAAAAGCATCAGAAGTCTCAAGAATGCGTGGGCTCCAACGTCCCCACCGCTCTGTCCCTGCCCAGGGAGGATGGAGGCTGCGGCAGCGGCGCGGACGACGGCGAGGAGGGCCTGAGTCAGGCCTACAGCAGCGGGGGGTCCACCTCCACCCTCAGCGACCTGGACGACATCGCTGCGCTGCCCGACCTGTTCGACCTGCCGCTGACGCCCGAGGAGGCCAGCGAGTACTGCAGCCTGGAGCTGCTGGGAGGGGGAGGAGCCAGCGCAGGCAACACGTCCAACTCTTCCTCCTCGTCTTCTCCCTCCTCGTCCAATCAGAACTCCCCGCAGCAGACAGCGATGGACTCGACAGACAGCTGCGGGAGCCAGCTCCTTCTCACACACTCGCTGCTGGGACGCGGACGTTCACTCTTGGACCAGCTGCCCGACGACTGCTCAATAACAGACCTTGGTAAGACTGAAAATTAAAAAAAAAATCTCCATTTGTCAGTTCAATCAACATTACTTATCCCACAAGGGCCAATTAGTTAAGAGCAGCATGTTGGCAACAGTAAATAACATACATCACACACATCATTCAAAACATACAAGCAGTCAGTATGTGCACATGTAAATATGTCTGTCGATCGATATATATATATATATATGTATCGATGATAGAAAAAAAGGGTCAATAAAAAGTTCAATTGAATAATTTTCCTTCCTTTTGCATTCTAGCCTATCATGTAGGTTAATTTTACAATAATTACATCCTTCCAACCAATTACATCCTATCAACCAATCACAAACGCAGACCCAGTCACCAAGCTACGCTTCCTTTTAAAGAGTTCAGAGAGCAGCCATCTTTTTTTTCTTTTTTAAAAACTTGCAGTTTTGGTAAAAAGTTGGATGAATAAAGGATTGAGTTTGGATTCAATGTTTGTGTGTTCTCTATCTAAAAACAGGTCGCTGAGCAACAGCATAAAATGACCACTACTGCACTTAAAATATTTGTTTTTAATTTGTTCATAATTATCGATATCGATCAATATGATTCCTTTTTTATCAATATGGGGGTTTTTTTCAGTCCTACCTCTTACTACGCAGTGAAAACCACAAACTTTATCTCAATTTCTAACCAAGTGGTTGGGTCTTGGTTCTATATGTCAAAGAAAAGCAATTATTAGATAGATGTTTGCCAGGCTTGTATTCCTCATGATGCTTGGTTCCTTCAGATTATATTTTCAGCTTCATAATATTTATGTTATAATGTTTAATAAAAAAAGTTGACATGTTAGTTCATGACGCAAGCAGGTAATTCATCCGAAGAAACACAGAACAGATCAGTCATAGTAAATATTTCTGCCCCTTTTCACAATTTGATTTCTTGGAACGTTGGTTGATCCTTAGCCATGCCTCTATGCAAAGGCAAACTGGATCAGTTTTCAGTGAGGCTCTGTGGACTTTTAATGGAAGAAATTAAGATGTGTTATTACTGGTGGAGGAGGTTGAAAGCAAAAAAAGTAAAAGCTATAGATATACAAGTGAAAATTGGCCGTTAGAGCCACTCAGTGGTGCAAATTATCTAACAGCAGCGCAGATTTTTGGACGTTACAAGAGAGCCCTCGCTATCTTTCCAAAGCATAAACTTGCTGCAAGAAATGCTCACACTGAGGGCAGCAGTGAATTTACATATGTTTGTTTTTTTCCTTTTCAGAGCACATCACCCAGAGTATTGTAAAGTCTCACCTGGAAACGTGTCAGTACAGCGCCGATGACATGAAGAGATTCACCTGGGTACACTACACACCCGAAGAAACACGAGCTTTTCAAAACAAGGTACGCAAAGCAATGCAACGCTGTAGCCTCCAAGAACACTGGGTTTTCTAAATTTAAACACTTCTTTTAGCCAAAGGTTTACAACAGAGTTAGTGTCAAGATTCAGATGCATGTAGTTATGAGTATCGCCCGTATATAGGTGTTTTATAAGTCAAGGGTTTTCCAGGTTTCGCCCCTTGCAGCTGGAAAACTGTAAAATTGGATGTGATCTCATTCCAGAGCTGAGTTCCAGCTACTAAGGACAGTGGAAAAATAATGGCAACCACTGTAAGTGTAGACAGCACAGTACAGTTTAAGCACAGAACCTTGAGACAATTAAAAAGTGCTTGTGAGAGCAAACACTCGTTTTTACCACTCATCTGTTGAAGACGGAAATTAAGAATATCATGATACACCACACAGCTCTACAGATAGGTTGAGTCATTCATCCCGAAATCTGGGTTCCAACTTTGAAGATACTTTCGGGTTTATTTATAGACAATACAGCAGATCGGACAGATACCAGTCTTTACATCTACTCATCATACTATAAGTCCTAAACAAGGGCACCCTAAACTTGATTTAATACTCTTTCTGTGATCTCTTTTCAGTCGGCCGAGTGGATGTGGCAGCAGTGCGCACACCACATCACCAATGCCATCCAGTACGTGGTGGAGTTTGCCAAGCGCATAGCGGGCTTTATGGACCTGTGCCAGAACGATCAGATTATATTACTCAAAGCAGGTCAGTGTACATTCCAAAATATCCGCTCATTTTTATTTATTTTTTTTGTCACAAAGTTAAATTCTTTCAAAGTCAACAAAGTTTTAATCTTGCTAATGGAAGTTCCTTCCTTCTTGTTTTGTTTTTGTCTCCAACCTTCTACCTCTGCCTGTTATTTTATATTGTGTTTTTGAATATATTGTATTATTCATATGACCCTGCTCTAAACACTGGGGAGAAATACACAATTCTGAAAAACAAATTTATTCCTTCATAATCTCCTGCACATTAATGACATTGTTTGAACCTTCTTTAAATGTTTTGGGTTAAAATCAAAATAAACCTTGTCGGATATATTTGTATGATCCTTTGCATTATTGGGCGGTTCAATTTTGTCTTGTATATGCTGTGCACTAATCTGACTCAAAATTGACAATTTGTTGTATGTTTTTGCATGTTTGGAGTATTTTTTGGCGCCTTTCCTTGTCCTCCCTCTTCCTCTTTGTCCTCTCCCCCTCTCTCCATGTCTCGGTGTCTATTCCTCTGTTTCTGGCTACCTTTTTGTAGGCTGTCTGGAGGTCCTACTCATACGCATGTGCCGCGCCTTTAACAGCAACAACAGCACCATCTTCTTCAATGGAAAATTTGCCTCGGCTCCGTTCTTCAAAGCACTCGGTGAGGATCAGTTTGGGGAAGTTGTTGTGTAAGCATTGAAACACTCGCATAGTTAAGGCACATTCAGGACTCTGAAGTTGTACGTGTATTAGGTAAGCTGAGGGATTGCTTTTTTTTTAAATGCTAAAGAATACTATATATATATATATATATATATATATATATATATATATATATACAGGACAAAAAATGTTTTTTTTAGTTAATAAAACTATTATTATTTTTTTCTGTTGCAAGTCTGTTTAAATTTTTCAACACAATTTTCTTAACAAAAAGAAAAAAAACTTGTTTTAGTTGCATTAGGTCAAACCTGGAAGAGACCAAATGTTTAGCTTGTGGTTCTCCCTTCAGTATCACCCTATGCTACATTGCCATCTAGTGGGAGACATAAAATAAATATATATTATGTGTTTTGGTCATGCAAGCACCTTGAGCACTTTTTTCAAATTTTAAGATACAACCATAGAATTGATTTAGTTGGGATTTTTATGTGATGCCATAAAAAAGCCTTTCACGTACCTGTAAAGCAGAAGGAAAAATGTTCAGACTTGCAGAAAGTCTCAATAAGATACCATGAGGTTCATAGTTATGTATGATAAAATAGTAAATGGTATAAATGCTTTTGGAAGGTCAGATTAAAAAAAGGAATCAATTAACATAAAATAAGTTTTGATTAGTTTTTCCACTGTTTGCAGACACAAATGACTCATTTATTCCCTTTTACACTGGAAATCTAGCAGATTATATTTTAGTTCAGTTGTTACATTAAAAGGGCCTGGTGGAGATTCTAATTCTTATAAAGTGCACTGTGTTGTGCGTGCAGGGTGCGACGATCTGGTGAGCGCCGTGTTTGAGCTGGGAAAGGGACTCTGTCGTCTGCAGCTCTCAGATGAGGAGATGGCCCTGTTTAGCGCTGCTGTTCTTCTATCCCCTGGTAACCTTTTTTATTCATGTTTTATTTACTTTTTTTTGCTACTGTTTCTCTGCCATGCAATCATTCATGGAAATGTTGAATAATTTTTTTTTATCCATTATATGAATTTCAAAGCAAACCATCACTGCATCTTTTATTTAGACATCTCTAATGTTGATTTTTATTTATTTTTAAAGATTGTACAGCTTAATCTTATATTTGTCTGATTGTTCCTATTTGTCAGCCTTTCACTTATTCTGTGTTGAATTGTATTTTAAAAAAAAAACTTAGTACACACTATAATCACCTCAATAATGGTTTTGGAGTAACTACTCAAAAATTATTGGTTTGAACTCATAGTAGTTAATCGCCTTTTAGAGAGAGATTTCAGCATTTCAGTCATACAATAACCTTTTGGTTAAGCGCATAAAGCAGCTGTCAAAGACATGAAATACACACTTAGCTTAATTTACAGTTGTGAATGTAAAATCAACAAGCTGAAGTGTATTTTTAATCTTTGCTTTAATAGATCGACACTGGCTGACAGAAGGTCAGAAGGTTCAGAAACTCCAAGAGAAGGTCTACCTGGCTCTGCAGCACAGTCTACAGAAGAACGGTGCCTCTGAGGAGAAACTGGACAAGGTAAACACACTCAATCAAACCAGCTTCCTTGACCTTTTCACACATAAAACACATTTATTGGATCTGAATTTTTGAAGGTTTGGTATATTGAAAAGTCACCAAAATGATCCCTGTGACTCTTCTTAAACAAATGTAAATCTATTTTGCCATACAGGCAATATACGGTCATATTTAATGAATCAGAATATTACTGAAAAGCTTTTTTATTGTAGTAACGCAATTCACTAAGTGAATTAATTAAGTAAACGGACAGATTATTTCTATTAAAGGAACTATACCTGAATTTATTAGTGTCTGGTTAAGAAAAATGCATTTTACACAATGCATTATGGGTTAAAAGACATCATTTGATAATAACAGTTAACTAAGTGAATTAGAGGTCAGGCTTTTTTGGTAGGAATAAGCAGAAAGTGGCGGACAACCCGGGGCGACTTTTCTCTCCCAATGGCCCAACAAGGTGCAAAGCCCTTGCTAAGCAGCTCCTCCGGCGTGTACACAACAGGGTATATAAACAGAACAGCATGGCATGCATGTACGTGCTGACCATTCACATGAGAAAATGTATTTACCCAGGATGTAGCCATTTATGTCAAAGAAAATGAAGAAAAGTCCCTCGACGAAGCCTTGCTTCCTCCAGAGGATTGCGCACAAGCTTGGGAGGCGTGTTTAAGACCAGGAGAAGGAAGGAGGGTTTGTCATTGTGAGAAAACTGTTGGGGGGCGGGGCTTACGGTTTAAACTTATCTGTTCTCCTCACTCAAGATTCAAATTTGTGCCTCATCAGGTATAGTTCCTTTAATTATGATGATTTTGCAGTGACTTGCTGTGGTGATCCCTAAATAAGGAAGCAGCTGAAAGGAACCTCTCTCATGATCATTTTCCCCTTACAGTTAATGAAAAGACAGCATTGAAGATTAGAATATTACATTAGACCAATAGAAGAACATTTTTAATGTGGGCTTAATGAAAAGTATATTTAATACTTGTTATATGACAAACGAGCCTGTTCGGAATGCATATGCTATTTCATTGAATATGACTATTGTTAGAAAAGTAGTGCAATCTCGTGGTAATTTTCTTATTCATGTGTTATTAGCCATGTTTTAACATACTAACATTGACTTTTTCTGCAGAGTTAATAAAAGAGTTGGGTCAAGGTGTAGGTAGATTTTAATATTAATATCATACTGGCATTTTGATATAAGTATTGTAAATGCTTGAGTCACTAAGTCCCAAGTTTGAAAGATTCTTCATGCTAGGCTTGTGGGATTGCATTCTGTATACTTCAGTGTTTGAAATAACTATTTACGCACAGTTTAAACTCCCACCTTGGCTCATGGACGTTCTATTGTTTTCTGTTCCCCGCAGATGTTGTCCAAGCTGCCCGTAATGAAGTCAATCTGCAACCTACACGTTGATAAACTGGAGTTTTTCCGTCTGATCCACCCAGAGACTGCCTACAGCTTTCCACCGCTGTACCGGGAAGTGTTTGGCAGCGAGATGCCTCTGCCGGACTCCACCAACAGCTAGACAGAGGGACGAAAAACAAGAGAGATGAGGAGAGCGCATTAGAAAGTAGAGGACGCAAACGTGAGACAAGAGAGCGAGAGAAAAACCAGCGAGTAAAGCGACAATCCAGGACTATAGATACTCAGTCTCCCAAAGTAGTCCTCCACTAACCCCAGCAGGCAAAGCACCTTACACTACATATCACAACATACTCCTGCTCTACTAAAAAAAAAAAAAAAATTGTAGCATTGTGACACCAGTCTACGGGCGTCCTCTTAAAATCACTGCAGCCCACACGGCACGTAACAGCTCCAAGCGCTAGAAGATATTTAAGCATCGATCCACTGGGGATCGGCGAACCAGTTATGAATGTACCTCTTCTATTAGCACCAGTGCACAAATAAGAACCAAACAACGATGAATGTACAATCCTGCCACTCTAAAACAAAGGTTTCTCACCCAGAAGCGGCATGAAGTCGATAAATGTCAGCGCAGACGGACGCACATGCATTCTCGTGCGTCCTTTCACCGACCCGCACTTAGGGACCAAGATCACAGATCAGAGTTTCCTCCAACACGCATAGACACACGCAGACATCGACTCACTGCCTGGAGTAAAGTCGGCACTCGGTTTTCCGTCACAGTAAATAGTGTTAGGTGCTACCTTTTTTCGTAGGCTTTTTGTAATGCAATGAAAAAACCTCAGTCCCACATACCCCCCTCCCTTGTAAATGCCACTTAGAGACAGGAAAAGCTGAAATGATCTTTAATTTATATACACGTTTATAGAAAAAAAAAATATTTTAAATAAGAATGTACATAGAAAGCTATATAAGTATATGGAAAGAGTGAGAGCCTGTGTGGGGGTGAAGAAAAAAAAGGAGTGAAGTGGGCTTGGAGGCACCACTGACGTTTGGACTCAGATCTTTTTTTTTTTTTCCTATAGATTTTTTTTTTTTCTGGATGATTTTTCCCTCTCTTGGCAGTATTCTCAGGTTTCCACTGCAACAAACCCCTCTCGGGCCACACAGCAAAGCGACGGCCATCCTGCAAGCGAGCGAGGGGGTGGACTCTTGTTGATCGCCGTGGTGGGGGGAGGCAGCAAACTCGCACACAGTAAAGACAGGAGAAGGAAGAAAAAAAAAAAACTTTTACTCTGCACTGCTGCTGCCAGCCCCCCCTCCGCCGAAAGAGACGAGGGGATGAACGCGAACACTAAGCAAAAAGAGAGAGCAAGCCAAACGGACCGTGTGATGACGCGGGAAACACTGCCGGATGTTTTTGACCGGCGGTCAGTACAGCAGGAGGTCACTGATGTAACAGTGTTTCAGTTAGCTCAAGGCTGGGAGTGCGATGGTCCATATGCATCATAAACCCTCTCTGCTGGTTGGCGCAACTGTATTATTTTGTACATTTGGAGTTCCTACACCCAACATTTTTCCAAATATCAAGCACTTATACTTTCCTCTTTCTCACTTGACACTAGTCCAAGGCCAGACAGAGCTACCAGCTGCCCCCCCCACCCCCCATGAGTTTTGCTTCCATGCCAGTAAGACTTCAGTCAGTCTGTATATTTTATTTCGTCATGTCTGTCACACAACCTCAGCCATAACTGTTTACAATTCATTCATGTACATAACACACTGTTCCGAAAGGGGAGGATCGCGTCTTACTCGGGGTGCTGTGCAGTTCTTGAGCAGAATGTGGAGGACCCGCTGCTTGCTGCTCAGGGAGATATCTGTAATCTCTTGTCCCTTTTATCGCAAGTGTCATCTTTTTAGCCTTGTACTCCTCACACCTTTGCACCTAAGACCCATAACCATAATCACTGTGGACGTAAGCTCTATTTTTTTTGTGAATGTTAACCACAAAGTGTCAAAGCCCGTCTTTGTTTGTCCTGATGTTGTAAGATTCGAGTTCAGATTGATAAAACAAAACAAACAAACACAAACGCGGAAAAAAAAAAAAAAATCAGTTAGTGTTCAAAAGAAATTTTGTTATTGGCGTTTCATGTTTCTTTTGATGTGATTTCCTGTTGTTTGTCAGTCTTTTATCCACATTTTCTTCATGTGTCTCCACCTTTTTGTTCTCGTAAAGTCAGTGATTTTTTTTTTTTAATTAAAGATATTTAGGAAAAAAAAGTGCAAACGAAAAAAATAGTTTGACTCCTCTTTTTTTTTTCCCCCGTATGACAAAATGTACAACAGGTATATTACTAGTTCAAGAATAACAGAGTCACACAGCTTGATATTTGTTGTCCAATCGGATACATTATATGTGGTTTTGAGAATGTAATAAATGGTTTCCTTTCCTTTGGATAAGTTTGCTTCTTTTTTTGGCATGTAACCTTATCTTTTAAGTTGGATTTGTGCAAAGGTGTTAAGATCCAGCATGTCCAAAACTAACTTTGTAGCATGATAAATAGTAATTCAGGATTAATTAACAAAATAAAAACATGCTACAATAAGGAAATGTGGCATTGTCTAAAGTTAGTCCTGGAGCAACAGAGAATAAACATGAAAATATAAAATAAAAGTAAAAAAGATGATAAACAACATCCAGATAACAAAAAAAGTGTGCAAATGGACATTAGCATATGTAATGTGTAAATGATTTATGATCAGATCAGAACCAGTGCAACCATTAGCAAGTTGTAAACACTTATTGAGTTTGTTGTGAACCACAGATATTATAAAGTCAAACAGCAACTGGAATGAAGGACCTGCAGAAATGCTCCTTGGAGCATCTGGGATGCAGCAGTCTCACTGGAAGAGCTCTCCAGACTCTCAACTATAGACAAGCTGCTGCTCTTAACAGACCGCGACATGGAAGATGGCCGACGCCACCACAGAGTCAAAGAAGGTCTTCAGGAGCGCCCCCTGCTCTCCAAAAGACTTCAGCCTCTTCAGCAGGTAGTCTGCTGTGACCCTTCCTATAAAGAGCATCAATCTTGTGACTCCAGTCCAGTTTATTCTTCACATGAACACCCTGGTACTTATAAGAGTCCACTGTCTCCACATCAGTTCCCTGGATGTTAACCGGTATCAATGGACTGGGTCTGCGCCTGCCAAACTCCACCACTAGTTCCTTTGTTTTCCATTAACTTAACATGAGATGGTTCTGTTGTCAGCAGTCTACAAAGCTCTGTCTGTAATCTGAGTCGTCCTCATTGTAGGATGACTCCAGAGGGAGTTGGTCGTAGTAAACCAACTACGGCAGAGTCATCAGAGAACTTCTGGCAACCTGGTGAGCTGATGGAGAAGTCCGCAGCGTAGAGGCTAAACAGAAATTATCTCACCAGTGGGCGAAGATAGTTGAGGATCAGCCTCTCGGGGGTCTTCAGCAGGTCGATAGGAGTGTCGACGGTTACAGACCAGTAGCCTGTAGCTGTTGAGGTCTTTGGGGTGTGCTGTCTTACTGACTGGTATCACACAGGACATCTATCTGATTCAAAGCTTACTAATTCAGTGTCACAGTCTAAAGAGCTAGGTCACTGTTTTCTAAAGAATCTGGATTGCAGATCCTCCCAAAAAATCTAAATACTTAGAATAGTCAAATAGGGGCTGGATAGTTCTAGTAAAAAGAGATTTTTTTCAAAACATTTGATAAACTTTTACTCTGTTTGTGGTAACATCAAAAATAGCAGATTTTATACATTTAATTTTATTATTTTTTATTTTATTATTTTGCTATTGGAGCAACCTTTGATTGGGCGAGGCAATCTATCTAGCAGTAACAGGGAAGGAATGTCCCTCCAGAGAGTTCTGGATTTACCCGGTCTCCTCCCAACAGGATGTGCCTGGAAAAGCTCCAAAGAGAAGCACCCGGGACGCATCCTGATCAGACGCTTGAACCAACTCGAGGGACTCCTCTCAATCGGAGGAGCAAGGGGTCTACTGTGAGCTCCTTCCAAAGGATGCCGCTCCTTACCGTCTTACTGTGTAAGGGTGAGCCCGGCCACCCTATGACCAACATCTCTGGACCTTAGGTGAGAGCAGGAATGTTGACACGCCGGTAAATCCAGAGTTTTACATTTTTCACGACAACACCTGCATTTCAACAGACGAGGCCCTACGGCTGCCAGACCATCTGCCACTCCATCCTACCATCACTCACAAGCAATACAATAAAATACTGTGGAACATTGTTCTGGTGGTGATTTTTGATGCCTTTTTTTTTTTTTTGTCTTTCTTCAACTTTTCACTCAACAAAAACTGATTTCATTTTAATTTCAAAAGCATGGCTCTCGGATTAAATTTCTGACTAATATTTTACCAAGGATAATTGCATAAAGCATCAGTCAATCAATTTTTTTTATATCTCTAAAGCGCTTTACAACAACCAAAGATGGATCACTGTGCTGTACAGAATTAAAAACACAAATACAAAGTAGTAATAAAAAAGAAACAAGTTATCTGTACACATAACTATAATTCAGTTCACATTTTTAAAAGGGGTCATAACTCTCATGTATCAAAGGCCAAACTGAACAGATAGATCTTTGGTCTGGCCTTAAACAGGTGCAGGGTTGTGATGGCGCGGAGAAGGTTCGATCACCCCACTGTTTACACCTCGACCGTGGGAACGCCAGCAGATGTTTGGGAGAGTGTAAGGCTCTATACTGGGCTGGTGAAGGGTCAGAATGTCCCTCAGGTAAGATGGTGCAAGGCGATGGATTGAACTGAAAACAAGCAACAGGATTTTGAACCGCGTTCTGAACCGACGCAGAGAATAAAGGACCGGAGTGATGTGGTCATACTTGTGTTTAGCAGATGTTTGTCGGGTTTTGTAATTTCTGTCTCAATGTTTTCTTTGTGTCTCTGTCCTGTCTCTTAGTATTTCCCTTTTAGTCTGTCATGTTTGGCATCAGTTTGTACATGACAGCTTGACAGCAATAAAATAAATCATCAAATCACGGTTGCATTGATAAAGCAAATATCTTTGGGTAAATGGAGCATTTTTTTTACCAAAAAAAAAAAAAACAGACAAAAAAAACAGTAGGACTTCTATATTCTTTCTACATTTAATAAATATTGGGATAAAAACAACTGTATTTCATGTATGGATTATGCTTCCTATGACTTTCAAATTGATTTGCACAGCTATGGTCACATTGTTGTGAGCTGGAGGGCATGGCTGCTAGCCTTGCCTGCAAGCTGAATTCACGCGGTAATTCGCAAACACACGAGAATCCATCTTGTACCGCTCCCGCTTCAACCGTTTGTGACCGAACCAAAAACGGTTTGGGCCAATCACGCTGCAGTATTGAGGTTTAAGGCGGGACATACAGCTGTGACGAAAGCAAGAGGTGCAGCCAGAGCCCACAGCTGGACCAAGATAAACATGGCAGCTGCCGCTATCACTGTTTGTAAGAATTCATGATTTCATCTTTAAAAGAAGAACAGCAATAAGTGCCTTGACTTGCTAAAATTTCTGTGGTTTCTCATGATGCCTGCTGCTTACGATTTCATCTGAGATCGTGATTGGCTAAAACCAATCTGTGGTAGGTGGGCACTAGTTGTTGCTTCATCCAAACAGCTTAGAAAGTTATGCTGAATGTGATTTATTATTATTAATTGTTATTATTAGTACTATTATCCATCCATCCATCCATTTTCTAACACACCTATCCCTTGTGGGGTCTCGGGGGATGCTGGTGCCTATCTCTAGCTATTAATGGGCGAGAGGTAGGGTCTATCACAGGGCAACACAGAGACAAGCAACCATTCTTGTGCACACTCCTAAGGAGAATTTAGAAAGGACAATTAACCTAATAGTCGTGTTTTTGGACTGTGGGAGGAAGCCGGAGTACCCAGAGAGAACATGCAAACTCCATGCAGAACGACTAAGGGCAAGGCTAGGACTCGAACCCACGACCTTCTTCTTCCTTCCATCTGTGACCATGAGGAGCTTTAGATTTCGACGTTACTTTTCTCTTAACAGCGTCTTCTGGAAAGTTCTTTGCAATAGCATTTGTTTCTTTTAATAACTATGCCTAAAATAAACTGAGAAAAATAACAATCACGAAGAAGTAAGCGGCTGAATAGGACGTAGAAGGGGGTGGGCCGACTCACTGCCGGTAGTGTTTTTTTTTTTTTTTTTTTTTTTTTAACCAGCTGCTCGGATCCTCCCACAACCTGGAGCCAGGAAACTGTGGTTGCCTAGCAAGTTTTTTTTTTTATTATCCGCGGAGCAAAGTTTTCAAGACGTGTTTTCTCGGGTCATTTTTTTTTTCTTTGTTTGGGCTGTTGTTCGTTCGCAGAAGCTTTTTTTTTAGCACACTTTCTCCCCACAGAGGACCAACTGGAAGCGCGGAAAAATGTCGGTCGCAGGATTCAAGAAGCAATTTTTCAAAGCCAGTCAGGTAAACGGGCTGTCTTCTCCTTTTAGCCGGCTGCGCCTCCATAGCTCGCTGCTCTCCTGGTTATTTCTGTTGCACTAGCTTTAAAGCTACTCGGTATACTGTAGCAAAAACGTCGCCGGCGAGCTAAAAGTTGTGAAAGCTTGAGGGAGAGAGAGAAAACACGGCCATTAATGTAGTTACTGAACACTTTTACCTCTGAAGTTAAATGAAAACTGAAATTAGCTCATGCTAATCTCAGGTTTAACTAAACTCAGTTGTCAACGCCGTCTTGTTTTAATTAAATGCTCACCACTAGCGCCAGAGTGCACAGGATTAGCACCATCTGTTCAAGAGGTTTATCCCCCCCTAAATCAGACAGAGGGATTTTTTTAAAAAAATTTTGTCTAGATTTATGGTGTTAAAAGGTAGAGTTTACATCCTATTTCTCCTTGGTGCTGTCAAACATGAGTTAAAATTACGATGCAATAACCAAACAATCCATTGGTTTGTTCATCTGATTAAATTTAAAAGTTTTACATTCATAAAGTTAATCTTAGGTGTTTCTAATTCCTCTGTCTTTGCTTGAGGAAAAGTCCCAATTTATTATAAATTTTCAACAAGGATTTAAATAAAAAAATAAAAATCCTTTTATAAAGGATGCTGGGTCTATGTGTTTTATTCAATACTGTTTTGATAGATTTGTTTATTGCACAACATGAATATGCAGGGTTAGATTGTAGTTTAAAACTGCCAAACATAAAAAAGATTTTACTTTATTATTATTATTATTATTATTGCTAAGTAATTTAATGTTGTATTCTTTTTTTCTTATTGAAGCCATGGACAGAGAACATCATCAGTGCATGTATGACAGACTTTCTGGCCCTTTGTTCAGTCTCGTATCAGGTGGCAGTACTAGTCCTTTATTTTGAGTTGCTTCTAAAGGCTTGGAGGTTTCACATGCACTTGTTAATACAAACACAACTCCCAGCGTGCCATTACTCGCAGAACCGGTGGAGTCAGCTTTAGGTGGCGGCATTTTTTTTTGCAGCCCGTTGATTGTTTTTGGGTCGAACATCACACCGATGAAGTAATTGCTCCACGCTTGGCGTATACGTGCCTTTGTTGTGGGTTGAGACTCAGAATCATGTGAGTGAACTTTACAGCTTGTATGTAACAGATTCCAACCAAGACAATCTGATTTGTCACTCTTGGGAAAACCACAGACGTGGCAACGATGACTTCTTTCCACTTAAATGAAGTCCTGTTGTTGCTCTAGGAGGTCATTCACTGGGATGGTTTATTGGACCAATAAATGTGAACGTGTTATCTGATATGCCACCCATACCTCTTCTAGGTTGAAACTTTGTTCGGTAGTCATAATTTGTAGCTGGCATTAGTAATGGCGACGGGTGGCTGTTGTCTATTGTTACATTGCTACAGATGTGCGGCTGATGTTGAAGTACCAAAATACTGAGGCATCCATTTAACATCCACGTGTCTTTCTGCAAATAAATAAAAAAAAAAATGCAATAAACGAAACTATTGCTAACTTGTTCATCTGGTTTTAAAAGGAATGAAAATTATGATGTAGGGGTTCATCAGAAAGCTGCTTGACAGGGTGTTGTTACGCTAATATTAGAAGGGAGCCGGTTCCAGATTCTTCTTTATAAAAAAATAATAATAATTAAAAAAAACTTTGGCAAGAACTGCATGGTTTCATGATTTAAAATATACCGGCTCTAAAATGCTTCATCAAAATACCAGTCAGACAAGACGGTTGCACGGTGGAAGGTGATTAAAATGGGATGAAATGAAATCAGCTTCAGAGTCTGAACGTTAGAACCCAGAGTGGTTCATCAGTCAAAAACGTGGCTCTAAATGTTACCATAAACAATCTTTCGTGCATTTGTCGGACTCGATGGTGTGGGTTGTGTAGCTTTAAAACTAGCTAGTGAGGGCCGTGTCTCCACAGTGTTGCCTTTTTAGCTACAAGTCCTGGATGTTGCTTGTCTTCGTGTGGTTTGCAAAGAAATCCTGTTCTTCGTCATCACCCACGCTGAAGCGCTTCCACGCTTTAAGTCTCTTTTACTACGGAAAGCTCTGATAACTGCGGCTCATTCAAATCAGACGCTCCGTCTGCCATATTTGTTTTGGGACTGGAAAAGTAAGTTAGACGTAGCCAACCAATGAGCAGAACTAAACACAGTTTTTTTTATTTTATTTTTTATTTAAACTATAGGAAACAATTTGGTCAAATCCACCTGGTGAATCGATGTGTTGGTGTTACACTGCCAGTTTCAGTGAGTTGACCTAAATAACGTCTAGAGCAGCCCATATTCTGCCTTCTACTTGGCTGTGAGCTATGCGTGTTTGATAGAGCGAGAGAGGGGGAGTGTGTAAAGTAACATTTTTGGGCTGTTAAAACAAACCACGGGCTGTGGTTTTCATGTAGGAAACTGGAATGTATGAGCTGAGCTGATGGAAAAAAGGAAAGGCCATCATGAAACTGGAGTTCCCTAAGTACAGTGCTTGCAGGGGTCAGTCCCTCACGCAGAAGTTAGGCGGGGGCTCCCGGTACAGAACGATTACGTGTCATAAATTAAGAATGGAAACAAACAGCCCTGAGTCTTTATTGTCAATTGATCCTTTTATCCATGTTCCTGAGTCAAAAAGGTGTCTCTGTGTACGCCCCGGAGAAGAATCTGTGAGGTGGCTGCTTTTTATTTTATCAGGATATGAATTAAGGCTTTAAGACGTCGGAAAGAGCTGACATTACAGTGTTTTTCTTCCTATAATATTTCTTCAATAATGTTAAAGACGTAAAAACAGATTTTATAAATGGTGAATAAGTTATATGCTTAAAAGATTTGGTATGTATTGTAGGAAAGAGCTTTGAATATATGTCTTTCAGCTTTCAGGATTCCTACGCCGTTAAAGAATGGGACTTTCCTTAATCACCCCCCCCCCGGTTTGGTTGGGTATGAGGAAAAATTCAATATGGAAATTATTTTCATTTCCCCCACGCGCCCTGACTTTTTTCCACTTTTTTTTAGCTGTCTAAAGTGGGGGGAAATTCAATTTTTGCTTAATAAGTTTAATAGGTTTTTCCTCAAATTATATTTAAATGGCTATCTAGGTTAGCCATATCACTCCAGAAATTGTCATTTCACTACTTTGGGGGATTTTGTTTTTGTTTTTTTCTCGATCAACTTCAAATTCAGTTTGAACCAGCCTAGTGAGATCTGGTTAAAATACCTACAAATGTAGGTAAGCTGTTAATTTGGGTGTTTTCTACAAACAAAATAAAAATATTTTTTTCCAAACTATGTTTAGAAGTATCTGCAACCACTATCAAACAAAAGACCGTAGAGTTGATCTAAGTAAGTCCAGTTCCCCAAATCCCTGTGAAGTGACCCTATACCGTCCACGCTACCAAAAAAGTTGTGTTCAAGCAGTTCAGGGAAAATATTTGGTACTCGAATGTCACAAAAGCTGCAGGAAATTTGAGTCCAAAAACGTCTAGATTTTGAAATGAAAATGATGTAAGAACCTTGAGCTTTGATGCTCAGAACAAAAAACACTGGCATGATTTCAACTGTGTCGCATGTAAAAAATGTTTGTTTTCAAGTCTTTCATACATAATAGTCATACTTTTTTCTCATTTGTACCACAGCACTGCTTCAGTGTCCTGTCCTTATTCAGAAACATAAATAATAACTCGTTAACATAATCATGTGAGAAACGAGGGGATCTAATAAGCAGCACTTTTAACCGTAGGAGCAATATGTCGTCAACATTTAGCTTTAACCCACAGCTGCTTCTGCTGATTCTGTGACCACTATTAAACATGTTCTTCTGCTTGTTAATCACTAATGCAACTCTTCTCTTTGCTTTATTTCCACAGTTGATGAGTGAGAAGGTGGGAGGGGCAGAAGGAACCAAGCTGGATGAAGACTTTAAAGAACTTGAACGAGTAATTACAGCGCAATAAACTGGTTATCTTGTTCATTTTGATTTTATCACATAATGCCCCTGATGCTACTTTGACACACCGTTTGTTTTTTTTTTTGTCCTACCGTGTCCCACCAGAAAGCAGATGTTACCAGCAAAGCAGTGGTGGATGTCATCAGTAAAACGACAGAGTACCTGCAGCCCAATCCTGCGTCCAGGACTAAGCTCAACATGCTCAACACAGTGTCCAAAATCCGTGGGCAGGTGAATAGCCCTGGCTATCCCCAGTCTGAGGGGCTACTGGGAGAGTCTATGAATAAATATGGACGGGACATAGGCGAGGACAATAACTTTGGTAAGAGCGGCGGGGTCAGTTCGACGATAAGGTGTTAGAACGGGTGCATCTGTAAAGACTGTTTTGCTCTTTCTCCATTTATCCTTTCAGAACTGCATTCTACCCTGTTTTTTTTTTTTTGCACTGTAACCAAAGTTTGAGTTGAAACCTTGCTCACTACAGTTCAGTACTATTGATAAGTCAGCACTAGGGTTGTTACGATGCAAAATTTCAAACCCGATACCAATACTAAGAAAAACACTTGATGCCATTTTGCACACAGTAGCCAAATTGTTTTTGAAGCCACAGGGTTCTTTTTAGTTCAGAGAAAAATAGGTGTTTATTTACAGTATCACAACATTTTGACTTCCTCAATTGGCGCAAAACCAATAAGTAGGGAACAAACTAGCCCTCATTTAGAGAAATATAGATTTTAAAAGTGTCTCTTCCCTGTTTAGCAGAACAGTAGACAACATAACAGTCACTAAAGTGTTAATATCCTTTATGGAAGTGTGTACCTTTTTGATTCAGTTGTGCAATTAAATTCTGTTTTGACTGCTTATTTTTAACTTTTATTTGCTTGTCAATCTGATATTGATACAAATACATTTTACTACTGAGGAACAAGTCAAGAATCATTCTTAAACTAACTGTTTTAAAACAAATATGGATCTGGCGCATACAAACTATATTTTTTTTACAATATAAACAAGGATCTGGTCCATGCAAAAGTAATCCGCAGCAGCCCCGTAAACCTTCTGCCTTTTTTTTGGTAATTTTCTTCAGTGATCAATAACAGCAGTAGGGTAGATGGCTATGGGTTCCTACTTTTTTTTTGCTCTAATTGTCAGCTTCAGACTGGCTCCACTGTAACCTGTATTATTAGCCACATTAGCCTCCAGTAGCTTTACAATTAAACATGGGCGTAATCATGTTTATTGCACTGGTTTGTTTTGTTGCTTTTCTATTTAGTAACTGATTGAGCCCTCAGCTGATTAACATCGTCCTGTGTTAATATGTACTAGGGCTGGGCACTATATCAACATTTTAAAAATGGCAAGATTTTATTAAGAGATGTAAGAACAGACTATATTATTTATATCGAGATGGTCTATGTTGCACTAGAATAAAACTTTTATTTATTCCAGTAGATTATTTTTCAGCCATTTCTCATATATTCATCAACAGCTGTTTGTTAAAAAATGTGCCTGTGAGACATTTGGGATGAAGCTTTGATTCAGAGATGCCTTTTTATAATTACTTTATGAAAAAAAAAAACATATCAAGATAAATATTGCATGTCAGCATTGAGCCTAAACATATCGAGATATTATCTTTGGTCCCTATCGCTCAGCCTTAATTTGTACAATTGTAGAATGTAGAATTGTAGAAGTGGAAACACATCTGGATGGGGAAGCTCAACCCGTCAGAACCCTGTCTTTAGGCTGTCTGTGTCTGAGATGCTAATATTTAAACAGTGTTAGCTTATGTCGCCCTGGTGGATTACTACTTCACTGTTGCAGATACAGGAGCTTTACTTGCCTTTTTAAAGTTGCCCTCAACTGTTAGCTTGTAGTGTTAGCACCACTAACATGTGATGTCATTCAGAGTCAAAAACATGTCCTATCGGTTTTCGTTTTAGGGATTAAACCTCTGAACAACTTTCGCTGTTGCTTTTTGGCTAAAGAGGGTTGCATATGTTTTTTTTTTTTTTTTGTTTGTTTTTTTTTCCTGGATGTTCTTGCCATGTTGATTTAAACATTCTAGCATCAGCTCATTGGTCAGGTGAAGCTGCAGTAAGGCTGAGCGTCTCTCTTATTGCAGCACTGCAACTGAAAGAAGCTCAACAATTTGGGAAAATGTAAACAATATTGTTTGTATTAATTTTGACAAAAATTAGTTGCTTTGACTAATTCCTATTGATTATAATATATCAAAATATCGACTATTTTGACAAACCTGGTACCTTTTTTATGTTGACTATTACACCTTTTCATA
The DNA here is from genome assembly GCF_011125445.2 of Fundulus heteroclitus. Classification (NCBI taxonomy): domain Eukaryota; kingdom Metazoa; phylum Chordata; class Actinopteri; order Cyprinodontiformes; family Fundulidae; genus Fundulus; species Fundulus heteroclitus. The sequence continues at coordinate 11,970,679 of NC_046366.1, forward strand.
TGCCGATATAAAACAACCGAACCTCGGGCTGTTTTGCATGAAAACAAATACTAGAAACAACCAGGAAGTGTCAAACTTTTATACTTCTCTTTCTGTTTGATGAGAAGTACACTTAACAGACATTTGGCAGTGAACTTCCTAAGTTTAAAATAGTGAAATGCTCATGCATACAAAGAAGTAGAAAACAACTAATTGTATCTATGTAACATTGCATTTTAAAAACACAGACTGATGGCAAAAATGTTAATTTTTTTTCATCAGATGGACTGTTGCAGAAAGTTAACTATACATGCTCTTGCAAAAGTATTCATACTCTGACTCTTTTTTGTTACATTACAACCACAACCTGCAGTGTATTTTATTGGAATTTTGTATACTAGAGTAGGAGTTCAAAGTTGTGAAGTAGGAGGAAAATAATAAGTGATTTTCAAGCAGTTTTCCAAATAAAAATTACAAAGTATTGAGCCCTCTCTGCTGTTATACCCCAAAGTAACTAAGTGCCTTTTAGAAGTCACTTCAAGTAGTGAATAGAGTCCACATTGGTCATTTATGAGCAGAAATTTTCAGGTCTTGCTACAGATAATCAATTGAATTTCTGCCTGTGCTTTGGCTAGGACATTCTAACGCATGGCTACGCTTCCATGTGAACCATTCACTTGTAGCTCCAGCTGCATGTTAAGGGTTGTTCTCCTGCTAGAAGGAGAACCTGTGCCCCAGTCTCATGTTTTATTAATGTAAAATGGTGAATCTTTGCATCCCATTTCCTTCCACTTCAGTTCTGCAATAATTTGTCTCGATGCATGTCATCAACATGTAGCATCGTTCAGCGGGGGTTGATGATGAATCTCTGGTTATACGACTTGGCTGCTTGTGCAAATATCTACTGATCTGATGTTGACACAGGGCAGTCATAAGTTCCTGCTCTTCCATTTGTGTGTGTTGTTTAGGTGGAGCTCTGCTGGACGTTGGAGAGGCAATGAAGAGGTTGGCGGAGGTCAAGGACTCCTTGGATATTGATGTGAAGCAGAATTTTATCGACCCACTGCAGGCAGTCGCTGACAGGGACATCAAAGATATTCAGGTAGAATGGAGATGTAATACGTTTCTTCTGCACACACTGGCTTGACATTTGCCGGTGAGGTTTGCACTTTACAAGCCGCACACACTTGTAATCCAAAGAAAAAAAAAAACACTTTAAAACCCCCATATATATATGAATCTTAATTGTTTCAAATGACATTTTAATCTCTCCCTCCTAATTATGTGTGTTTAACCCTCAGCACCACTTAAAAAAGATGGAAGGCCGCCGTTTGGACTATGATTATAAAAAGAAACGTCAAGGTAAAATCCCAGATGAGGAGATCAGGCAGGCCCTGGACAAGTTTCACGAGTCCAAAGAGATGGCCGAGAGCTCCATGCATAATCTGTTGGAAACTGACGTAAGTTTGCGAAACGCAATGTTTTTTTTTACTGGTTAAAAGATGTTTAGTTTTACCACAACAAAGCATTCAGAGGAGTCCATTAAACAGGTCGTGGAGGACATGCTAAAGCAATTTGAAAGGGAGAAGCAGACTTCTACATGATCCACGTAATATGGGGAACGTGATTTATGGAGGCTTTCTGGCAAAGCGTTCAATGGGATTTTTAAAGAATTTTTCAAGTCTGGAAAGATAAAGAAAACTGGAAGATCTAGAATATAGAATGCTTGAGTTTGCAGACTTTATTCCCTAGTCTATTTAAAATAAAGTCTTTATTTTAATATGTTCTTCATCTTCGAATTGAAACATCAAAAATGTAGTTTTTGTCCAACTAGTGAAACATTTTGGTTCCACAGACTTTCGGATGAATTTACACTTAAAAAAAAAGCTGCTCCTTTAGCCTCTAGACACTCTGAGATCAGCGTTTTTCACAGGTGCCGTTTCTGAACAGGAGCTCTGGAGCTGCTCCCGTTCAGAAAGCAAACAAAGCACCAAGATTGTTTTTGAGATTTAAAGGAATCTGTTTGTTGAATAATGTAGTGCAGGTTTGATACAATTTTGGAATGGAGCCAATCTAAAGTTTCCTAAATGTAAAGGTTGTGGTGAAATGGCCTCACTGGAAGCCAACATTTGCATCTTGTTTCACAAACAAGATGTTTTTTGTTGCATCAATTGGAGAAAAATACTCCAAGCTAATAAGGAGGGGCTCTAGGCCACAATGTGATTTGGAAACATAATTTAGTTGGTAAATGACAGTGATGTTGATTTTGTGTTTATTTTTATTTTATTAATTAATGCATTAGACCTTTTTTTTTTTTTTTTTTTTTGTTCGAAAAAGCCAATTCAAATCGGTATGGAGTAAAATCTTGATCAGAACATTATCAAGTATAAAAGGTGAAGGATGGGAGTTGGTGTAATCATGGTGGACTATTGTGTGGCAGGTGTTTATTAAATATTACTCCCCTAAATATGAATTATATTCTGATGGTTTTGATATTGCAGCGTGGAAATTAATTTATGTAGTTCGGTGCAAGATTTTCGCTCAGTTTAACTTGGCTCAGTTTGTGATTCGGCCGGCCTTGAAATGCCTGGAAGAGGGAAGCGCCTCCTGGAGGCGGCATTAGCCCCATCCCCCACGTCCTGTTTACAACATTGATACTGAATGAAATCTGCAAGAAATGGTAAACGCTAAAAAAATACATCATTAAAAACAAAAGGGAAAAAGAATACAAATAATTATTTTACAACTATATGCAAGATTGTCTTGGATATTTTTTTTAAAGGATAAAGTAATCTTTTGAGAAACCATCCATAAATCCTTGAATCTGATACAGGGCGTCTGCATATAGAAAGCTGAAGTGACCTTTTTCTTTTTCTTTTTTTCCCCCTTCAGGCGTGGTTAATGCTTTGTAAATAGTAAAATTATGTTTTGGTTTAACCCACTCCCTTCAAAATGGTCCTTCAATATCAATTTAGCCACTCTTAAGTTTTTCTGGACTTCCTTTGAGAAAAACCTAATTTCTCCTCGCCCCTCTGTCAATCGCTGAAAAGCTGGGTGTTCATGTCAAAACTCCTCTCGAGGCCGCTCGGTTTGACCCTGCTTGAGTGGGGCCGGAGAAACTCAGGCTGGCCCTGAAAATAAAACTGCTTCTGAAACACTTGCAAGCGGGCCGTGCCGAGTGGGACGCGGCCAAACCAAGCCGGTGGAACTGGGGCTTTTAAGGACAGCCTGTATCATCTGACCTGCCTCTGTGTTTTTCCATGGGGACCTACTGTAGGCCAAGCTTGTCTAACCTGATTGGTCTCTGCTGTTTACTATTTTCACGCCGCTTCCATATGAAGGAAGCCATTGTGATTCATGTGATAAACACTAGGGATCTCATGGCTTCAGAAAAGAAGCTTCAATAAAGTTGTAAAAAAAAAAGCCTTGAGGAAAAGCTGCTGCTGCTTCCTAGTTTGTTTTTTCTTTCTGTTGGTTGCTCTAAAATGTTCTTGTGCTGATTCACATGTAGGTGGAGCAGGTGAGTCAGCTGTCTGCCTTTGTGGAGTCCCTGTTGCAGTACCACAGGCAGGCCACAGAGGTCCTGGAGGAGGTGACAGAGAAACTGAGAGAAAGGTTAGCTCTTTCACTGTCGTTAGGAAACACGTTTCTGTCCTCAGAAATTAAATCACGGTTTAATTTTATTAGAGCTAAATGTTCTTTTTGTTTAATGCTGATGTAAAAACTTTTCTAGTTACCATTCATCCTTCAGTTATACATAGCTTATGGTGAGCTGTTGAATTGACATCTATATATGTGATCTTTTCTGTGTAATCGAACAATGCAGTGACCCATGACTCCCGCACAGCCTGTTGAGCTCTATCCCAGAATATCTGGGTCACGATACCAAGACCCAGTTACTCAGGAAAGGCCACAATCCTTGCTGTGACTGACTCATGAAAATCTTGTTTTCTGTCTTAACCAAACTGCATTTCTGATGTTCTAACTCAGCTTAGATTTTAGACACACGAGGCATGAGATTACGCAGGTTTTCCTGCAGTCTGGTGATGCGATTCTGAATCACTTTAAAGACAAAAGAAAGAAATTTCTTGGAGTGTAGTGCATAGTTCAGAAACCGCTACAATCTAGAGTCATTTAACAATGCTGCCACTTAATAAAATGTGTGCAGAACCTACTGACAAAACTTTTTTTAAATGCTTACAAATAAAAGTATGTTTTTTAAAGTGCATTGCAAAAGTATATGTCTCCAATTTTCCAACTTTAATAAAGTTTAGATGCCACAGACCATCATAAAATAGAGCATAACTGTAAAGTGAAAGGGAAACTATGATGAATAATGTGGTGTGTGTTAAAATAATTTGTGTTCAGAGAGCCAGAGTTTCCTGGTGAAAACCTCGTCTACATGCCAGGTGCAAAAGGACACAAGAGAAAGAATTCAAATCAACCAATCACATGCTCATACATGGATGGTGTTTCATGGGGATTTGATCCAAGTGCTGTTTTACAGCCAGCAAACAATTGGAAGAAGAGGCTCTGGTCAGAGGAAACCAAAACTGAACTTTATGGCCTGCATACAAACATATTTTCCAAGGCTGCACCCACCAGGAAACATACTGGTGGCAGCACCGGGCTTAGGGGATGATTTTCCTCTGCGAGCACAGCGAAGCTGGAATAAACTGTGAATACAGGACAAACTTGGAAGAAAATCTGTTAAGGCTAGTTGACACGGCAGGATTTTAAAATAGTCGACGGATTTTCAAAGCCTGAGAGACGCCACACGTAGCTAGAACAGGTTTGCTCATACAGGAGTCTGGTCAGGATCGTTCAGATGTCGGAAGTCTTTAGATGGGAAATCTTGCGAAACCTCTCAAGATCAAACGTGAGTTCAGAGTGAATGAACATGAACGACGAGGAAGGATTATGGCAATAGTTTGTGGATTGATTTTAACAGAGAGAAAAAAACAAAAAGAAAAGGTGTTGGTTAAAGGAGTGGAGACAACCCGAATGGGAGGGTCACCGTTTGCTGCGCTATGATGTGGAGGTGGGCGACACGTCACAGTCAACAGGCTTCCTGCGATACCATCCAACATGTTGAATAGCCTCGATCTGAGGTCGGAGCGGACCCGACGTCCTCCTGAGCTGACCAGATCACTCCGCCAACGCCACAAATGGCCACGGCAGGAATATCTCTTAAGATTATCTCTGGAGCCACCCCGATAATCTGCGCCTATAGGAAGGGAAAGGTCGGGGCAAAAATCAGGCCCGAAATCCTGCCGTGTGAGCCAGCCTTTAGGGTCTGCAAAAAAACTGGAGACTCGATGGGTGGTTTCCTTTCCAGCGACCCCAAACATATCCTTCAGAGCTGCAATGTAACAGCTTAGAGCCAGTCACAGTTCATTTGTTAGAATGGTCCAGATCTGAATCCAGTGAAGAATCAGCCTTTGATTTTTCACCGATGTTCTCCATCCAGTCCCACTTTGTTTGGGTTATTTTTCAGAAGAGATTACTAGAATCTCAGTTGCTAGATGTGCAAAGCTGGAAGAGGCATACTCCAAAAGTACTGTTAACGAAAGGTGGTTCTACAGAATACTGACTCAGCCGGGCTGATTACATATGCATGCTGCACTTCTCTGAAAACCATTGTCTTCCTTCCATTTGATGTCACAATTATGCAATATTTTGTTCTCGCTCTCATTTAGGTTTATTTTGTGCTGAAATTCAAAGGGTGCAAATATTTAAGCAAGTTATTGTATGAGGAAATTAAAGAACCATAATTTTATTTCTCTTAGGTTTCTGAGGATAAAAAAACAACTTGTACATTAAAAGAAATATACATTTTGAGTAAAACGTGGGCAATGAGTGGAGTTATTTCCACATTTACGGATAATTAGATGCAGTACTGTGGGGGAAAAAATGTTGTCTATAAAATGAAATGCATTGCTTGCATTTCATTTTATAGCCTAATGACATACATGTCGTTATCGTGGAAAACAAAACTGTATTTCCTTCACCATTAATGTCATTCTGCTGTGGAAATTGTGTGCAGATATTGCTTGAGAACGGATAGAAAAGTGGATGAAAATAGCCTTCCTGATAAATGTGTGCATTTAAAAATATAGTGCTTTTATATCTAATGTTTGGCCAAAGTTGTGAAGAGCCAGAGTGGAGCGCATAAAGAGCCAGCTGCTTTCCCAATCTGCCTTTTGCACTCGCTTTGTACTTCCACTGAGATCAGAGATGTAATCTTTTTGTTTCTGTTGTCATTCTGCGCAGGGTAAACGAATCTCAGTCCCGTCCCCGTCCAAAGCGCGAACCTAAACCCAGACAATCCTTTGACTATGGAGACACGGACCCCTCCAACGACGGATATTCATCTGCCGCCGTGAGCCCTCCGTCATACGCTTCTGGTAAAATGACTTTTATGTTTTACTTTATCTTTTTGAGTCGTGCAAAGGCCCAGTCCTAAGGAAGCACGTTGCACATCCGCATCGCTCTTCTGACAGATTAATTTCCCTTTTTTGCAACATTAAGCAGCCCAAGCATACCATCCACCTCCGTCCATGAAAAAGCCCTCCATCAGGAGCAAACCGCGTGAGTGGACAGAAGACGATTACCTGTCAATTAACAACAAACCTCTACCGCTTTCATTGAATCTGTTGCACATGGGTGTGGCGGTAACATGGATGCACTTCTCTGGCTGTTATTCACTAACTCGACTGAATGTTTTCTGTGTTAACGGATCTCTTTTAGCAAAGCAGAACATAAAAAGGGGAACAAGTGTTTACTATTCCTGTTACCTGGTCCTCAGATGTGTAGAATCCTCAGCAGCTCACATAATGTTACTTTAAATGTGTTAGTCACTGAAGCATTTGAAGCCAGGTTCGTGACCCGCTATGTGTAAATTTGGCTGAATTTTATACATCTGACGACTTCTTTGCTGACGCCTGAACCTTCTGGATCTCAAGCTAAATCTTTTTTTTTTTTTGTTGAATAAAAACGAATAAGTCTGTAACATCGGTGCTCTGATGCTGAGCTTCCGAAGGTTTCTTTATTAATGACCTGATAACTAATAAGTCGTAACACTTCACTTCCTCGTCTTTAAACCCTTACATCAGTGGTGTTTTGCAGAGTCCCTGTAAACGTCACACTAACGTGTCTGAACTTGTTGAAGGAGTTTCTGCCAAACAGGTTGAAGGGGACGGGTCAGAAGTTTACATCCAATCATAACTGCCATGAGTTGGCCTTGAACTTATTCTGATTTTACTGTTGTCTTTCCACTGTAGATGAATCATACGTCAAAGTAATAATTTGAGTCCACAAGTTAAAATCTTATCCAGAGTTTCTCTATTTATGTATTTATTTGTTTTATCAGAACTATACATACAGGTTTAAAGAAATACATGAACAATTGGAGGTTTTTGGGTAAAACCACACTGTTTTTGTAGCCATCAACGAGCTTCTATTCTGTCTGCATATTTAACTACTCATTTTGGAAGTATTAGTAAAATTCACTTAATCTGGTTGGTTCCTGGCAGGAAGCACAGTCCTCACATTTTCAGTAGCGTTGAGGTCAGGATTAATCCAGAAGCCTCACGTTAGCCAGCTTTATCTACTCCAAAGCCAGTTCTGATGTGATTTGAGATCAATTGTGTTAAAGGAACAATAAGTAATAATGACACCTAGTGGTTAAAATCGGAACAACACAAACGCACTGCCTGCAGTTTCAAAGTGGTCCGTTGCTGTTGGGCAATTCCACTGAATTTTCACTTCCACAGGACGAGTATAACACGTTGTTTTCTGTTCCACTTCTGGTCCACTCCTCTTGCTGGCTTCCACGTTTGCAGGCTGCTGCTCTTTTGCCAAGATAAAATGCCAAATACTGCTCTCGTGTGATTGGCTCAGGGACCAGGAAGTAAACACGGTGTATGTTCTGAACAGAAGCCGTTCCAGACCGTACCTGTAGGTTTGGAAGGAGAAAAACGTGACTAAGACATTGTTGATGGAAAAGAGCGTTGGAATGTTACTTCCATCCCAGGAGACAAATGAGAAAGATTTAGGTTTATTTTATGGTAAATACTTTTTGCTCCTTAAGTTTTAAACCATCTGACTCAAACCATCTCCTCAGACTGAAGGAATTTTGTCTGGGGGTTTTAGGATCAACTCAGGAACCATGAGGCTCAATCCAGAAAAATAAAGACTACCTTAGAGTTCTCAAACTTCTTGAATCAACATCAGGTTGATACTACAACACAGCTGGGTTTTCCATCCAGGCATTGATGGCTAACAGACATCAAAACAGGTCTTTGGGGCAAATAAAGCAGAACAATGTAAAGCTTGTTGACACAATCAGACATCAACCCGATTTAAAAAGCTGTGACCTGTGCTTAAAAGCCAGATCTGAGCCGGGAAACCAACCAATTTAAAAGAAAGCGCTATAATTTCTACCAAGAAAGCAGTGCTCGAATGTTGTGCTTGAAGCTTGTTGATAGATACAAACCTGTGGTTTACTTGGTAAGGAACACTTTAAACCAAATATCCATATGTATGTTTGAGCCTTTAAGCATACTTTTAAATCTGTGTGAAAATTCACAACAAATTTAAACGTTTCCACTCAATTCTTGAGTTTTTCCTTTCTAATCATTTCGGCCTGAAAATGAACATTACATTCATGCAGATTATGAGTGTACGTAAACTTCTGACCAACAGCTCGTCTGTATTTTAGCAGCTGGACTTTGTGTTTTATTTCCCTTCCTGCATCTCTGCTCTTCTGTCCATGTGTGCAGGGGAGCCGTGCTGTAAAGCCCTGTACGACTTTGTGGCTGAGAACGACGGAGAGCTGGGCTTCTGCGAGGGGGAAATCATCACGCTGGTCAGTCAAATCGACGAGAACTGGTTTGAAGGAAGACTCCGCGGACAGTCTGGATTATTTCCCACCAACTACGTGGAAGTAGTTGTGCCTCTGTCACGCTAACACAAGAACGGCGAGAAGCAAGCATTAGAATGAAGCCGAACGGGAAAGACTGAGGTTTAGAAATATAGTCACAGAAACATAGCAAGGAAATTGTTTTTTTTGTTTTGTTTTTTTTTTATCTTTTGGGATTTTTATTTTTATTTTATTTTTTGAGTAAAAAGGAGAAACTTCCTATTTTGTTGCGATTGAATGGATTTGCAAACATAGGAACACAAAGGACAACCGTTGGTCCAGTCAGAGGTGATGCGTGATACTTGGGTGCAATTGCCACAGTCTTTGTAAAACGTTTTTTTTTTTTTTTTTTTTTTTTTTTTTTTTTTTTTTTTTTGGCACCTTTGCACTTTGTACACAACGGCTCCAGCTGAATGCTAAACAGAACCAAACGTCGTTTAGATGGGCATCAGTATCTAATCACTTTCTATGTCTTATTGAATTTCATCCTCAGTATCGTGTTCTGTGTATTGCAGAAAATTGAGCCACACAAAACCATTTAGTTTTGTTCTTTAATTCTACAGTTTTAAACATCTTGGGCTACAGACTTGAGCACCAAAGCAAAATAGACACTACTGGGAACCGTTTGTCGTCATCAAACTTTTGATCCTTTATCGCCATCTGGTGGTTCTATGCAGGGTGTCAGTCTTGTTTTTGTATGTGTGTGATCAACCATGAGTTCTGACACGTTTAAGAAGTTCACATTGGGTGTGTTGTTCTAATTGGGAGTGAAAGCTGAAACTGGATATTAGATTTGCAGGTTCTGCTGACATAGGCTATTTTGGCAACAGAAAAGCCTTGAATTTGGGTTTTTAAATGCAGAGATACTCTGCAAATGCACTACTTGATTATATTTATTACACTAGTACTGCGTTACATTTGTCTCCGAAGTCCGAGCTCAGATTAGGAAAACGCTCGACGCCGAGCTCAGCAGGTTCTAGTTGGCAGATTTAAACCCAGAGGGATTGTCTAATTGGTGCGGTGCTAACTGCTATTCACAGCACAAGCAGAATCACAAAGAGCTAATGAGGGTTTTATGGGTTCTGTACCCTAACCCGAATGAATAGAGGCTTGTCAGTGCTGTGTGTGACTGATTCAAATAAACACTAACTTTTAGAAATAAAACGTTTTATACCTGCAACTTTCACTACATTTTAGATGTGCGGCAGCCATGTCGATTGCAGAATCCATGGCCGCTCTGGGACTTCCATCTTTCAGGAGGCAATTTTGTTGTATTCCCACCTGGGAACGCGTTACAAAAATCCAACTAGTAAATTCAAATAGAAGACATCATAAATCCCTTGTTTACTTTTTATTCTCCTATTTAACTGCCAATATACTGGTCTTTAAAATCACTCTAAATATATTCACTACTACCAAAGAAAGGTTGCCCATGTTTCTGAACTCAGTCCTCTTATCATTACAGATGCTTGTATTTTATTCAGTCTAATTTTAACTTGAAGCGAAACCCTAAACAATAAAGAGCCAAGACTGATTTAGTCCGTATAGTGAGTAATATTTAACCAAAAAAACAGCAAGAGGGTTTCTTTGTGTTCCTCTGCTCTCTCAGGCTCGGCTGATGCTGCTGGCAGTGTCGTTTGTTCTCCACGGCTTTTTGTTGGCAAATGTTTGTTTGCCTGTGAATGTTCCATCTATGATCTCCTCGCGCCCCTCAGCTTTGTGTAGGCTCTGCTTTGATTTGGGGCATGGAAATGCATGGTGATGTGAGCTTGGTGTCGCCTTACCTGCCTGTGCACCGCGGCTTATGGGGGGGATGCTGTCTCCCAGTGTGATTTGTGCGCCGATTTTTACAAATAACAAGGTCTGTCCACAATAGCTGGCTTCAGTTTCAGTTAAGCCTATTACAAGAAAACTATGAACTGTCACGGTTCATGCAGTTCGTTAAAATGCCAACTTTCCCCTCTTGTCATGATCCCCTTGTTAAACTGCTCCCCCCTTTCCTGCCCCGCTCATCTTTGCCGTCTCTATTTAAAGTGCAAGTGGAACAGACAGGTCTTTTTTTTTTTTTTTTTTTTTTCCTGCAGAGAAGGAGACACAACAGTGGATTATGCCCTCCCCCCACCACTCTATTCACCACCTGCCCCCCTTCCTCATTATCTGTCCCGTCCCAAACCCACGGTGCCTCTGCACGCTCATTCTCTTATGCATGCTTTGCATTATATCCACACTGCCTGTCCTGCTGCGGACCTCCTTAATGCATACGTTATCAGCGGTGTGTTTAGGACCCTGGCTGCGCTGAGTAATAGCTGTGGTTCAGGTGTGGGTTAACACGCCTCATTACACTAAACCATAACCCCTTGAAGAGAGGCAGAAGGTGTGCGGCTCAGCTTGGGTCATCTAGATGACGAACGATGTTGTGGAACAAAGGGCTGAGATCATCTTTTGTGGCACTGCTGCAGCTCACATTACTATATTATGTATCAGCTTTGCAATATTGATGAAGTATTAACAGCTTTAAAGCTTTATTTCACTATGCACAATGTTAATGGAAATGTTCTGTGAACGATATAGCCCCCACCTTTTCTTCTTCTTTTTTTTTTTACGTCTTTATTTAAAAAAAAAAAAAGCTTTTGGTTAATTCAGTACCTTGTGTCTTGTAACTGTGACGCTTTGGGAAGGGTAAATGTGGGATTATCTTGGATTACCTCTATACTAGGCAAAGTGTAATCTTGTGTATCGTGTGTTTTTATTGTCTCTGAATAAATGCCGTTCGTTTTCTTCAATAAATGTTAAACGCGGTCCTCCTCCGTGAGCGGGTTTTTGTTATTTTTTAAATTAGAAAATGAACAATTGTGTGAATGGCATCTCATTGCAGGTCTCATTTACATGCATCACATATTAAAGTGGATATCATCCCACCATCAGATTTTTTTTTTTTTTTTTTTATGTGATCAACCCTCTGTCCGCGATGCACGACCCCCCTCCCTCCCCGGAGACAGCAGCCCGCAGCAGCCAGCTGTTGGGGTTGGATCCGCACCGCTATCTCACTGGCGAAGGCGTGTCAGTCCCCGAATTACTCAGAGCCCCTTTGTCCTCAGTCGGTGCCCAGCCTGCGACACTCATGGCGGCTGCACCCGTCAGGCAGCGCTGCGGCTCGGGGAGCGCCCGCTCGCAGCTCCCGCCCTGCTACTTCGAGGGCTACCTGGAGAAGCGAGGACCGAAGGAAAAGGTAGGTCCAGTCTCCCCATCCATCCATCCAGCACCCACCAACCAACACCCCACGGCGTGGGGCGGGCGTGCCGAGGGTTGTCAGGGATCGGCTGCGGCGCTGGTGCGGCTCCTGCGTGGGATGTGCGCCGCCCGCCGCGCTGGCTGATCACCCACCATTCCCTGGAAGCTGTCAACTTCCTCGTCGCGCTGGAATGGGCGCGGCGATCCGTGCGCTGCCGGCGTGGGGAGTCACACGGACCGCCGCGGGAACGCGAGCTGCTCTACCTGGGGAGCCGTGCGTGGGCTGGGCTGCCACCCGCAGCACACCGTGTGCTCTGGATGTCGCAAACATTCCCATTCTTAACCCCACTCACGCGGAACGCGATGCAAACAGATGTTGGAGAGATTTCGGGGAAACGCGTAATCCTAAGAGTGCTGCCTGCCTCTTGTTTTTACGGCTGTGCGAGGCGACAAAGACACCCCGTCTCCTTCGTGTCCACCCTTTGCTGATTAGTGTCATCTTGATGCAATACAGACGTGTAACGTGAGACCGGCTCAGGCGCAGGATGTTGAATGGATCCACGGTCCCAGATGGGCAGCAGCTGAGACTTCACTTTTACTATCTGTCCCTTGGGACAGGAAATGGGAGTGACATAGTAGGAAGCATCCATTACACAGCTGGCCACGTTTATTGACATCCTGGGGTAAAGGCGTCTTGAAAAGCTTTCAGTTTTAAATGGTGGCTATTCCTGTAGATGCAGGTACCTTCAGTGAGGTAGAGCCAAATGTCCCCAACAGGACAACCTTTAAACATTATTTCTGTACATTGACCTGAGTCCTCCTTTAAGCGCTTTTCTCTTCATTTCAACACACAGGTTCTCAATAGCATTTATATAGAAGCTGAGATGGCCATGCTTGAAGGTTTTTTTTTTTTGTTTGTGTGGTGACTTGCCCATATAGTGTTTTCTGCATGGCCTTTATTTAAAATCTCTTGGTATTTCCAAAATGGCGTAACAGCCTCGGCTCTAACGATGCTTCCCCAGGGCTTTCATTAGAGAAACAGGCCCGCAGCATCACAGGTCCTCTACCGCACTCAACAGCTTGAAATAGATGCTTCCCTGCATGCGGATTGTTGACGCAGCTCATTGTTCCATTTGAAGTCCTTGCAGCATGTAGCAACATGAAAAGCTTTATTTGTGATGGTAGGATAAAAATACTTTTTTTCTGGAGATGACATACATTCATTACGGTTACTTGATGAGTGACAAAGCGAGGCCACTCCTTGTGGTTATCAAAAGTTAGCAGTGGAGGTTTTCTTTTTATTCCTCCCTTATAAGTCCCACTATGTGTGGTTTCCAGATAAATATGGGTCCTGATCCCTCCTACAGTAGCTAGTGACTAAAAGAAGTTAACCTAATCAGTTTAAAAAAAATTAAAGGATTTTTTCCTTTCTTCTTTTTCTATGAGATTATATTACTGATCTAAAACGCGCATCTTTACCAGAGGTGTGAATAAATGTAGTCTGCACCGCCTTGTGTGGGGGGAAAAAACATCTTTTGTATTGCAACAACGGCTCATCTATGTTTTGTTTTTTTTTCCCAATGTTTGCTTGTTGATGTGTATATGACAGGGTTCCAGAAGGCTTTGGACCTGCCTTTGTGGGAATTCTTTGTATTTCTTCAATAATGCTAAGGACGCTCATGTAAGTTTCACTCTGTGCAACCTTCTTCCAGATGTCTTGTCCATTGCAGCGTGCTGACACTAAAACCTCTTTGTGTGTGTGTGTGTGTGTGTGTGTGTGTGTGTGTGTGTGTGTGTGTGTGTGGACCAGTATGTGGAGAAGCTGGACCTCAGCGGGTTTGTGTCCCTCAAAGATGACAGCAGCCGTGACAGGAACCTGGAGGCAGCGAGACTCATCCTCCGCATGAAGGATGGGGAGACAAAATTTACAGTAAGCCTTTCAACTCTCACACAATTAGTTGCACTTCTATTTTTTTTAATGAAACACATTTAGAAGAGTTACGTGTGGTTCTCTCCTCAAGGCGCCAAACTTAGAGGCCCGGGAGCTGTGGAAAGGCTTCCTCTACTCCGTCGTAGATGTGAATATCAGCCTCCTGCACATCTTTACCGGAATCCTTTTAGCTGGTGCCGTAATTTAAACGTTCTCTGTTGTTTTTGGGATGCAGCTGAACGTGCCGTCCAGCCTCACGTTGCTGCCCGGGCAGATCCAAATGCTAAAGGAGGTGGTGGAAAAAGAACGGACCAGACGGAGGACTCGCAATCCTGGACGAGCTCCTCCTTCGCCCCTCTCTGTCCCTTTAGTGGGCGAGATCCCCGCGTGAGCTCTCCTTCTCTTTGCAGTACCACATATGTTAATTATTTTTTCTAAACGCTAAGATACAATGTTTTTTTTTTATCCGCAGGTGCTTTCGTCCAGTGTCGCGCACAGAAGCTGAAGTCCTTTTGGAGAGACACCCGGACTGTGGCAACATGCTCCTCCGTCCAGGCCGGGATGGATGCTCGCTGGCTGTCACCACCCGACAGGACCTCAATGGGTAAACTAAGAGCAAACCGATTGGAGATCTGTGGCAAAAATGAATACAGATTCATATTCTAGCTAAAAGGCTGCTTATTGTTGTCTTATTTTTCATCCAGGTCAGTGTTCAGACATTACAGAGTCACCCAGAGAGACCAAGGTGGCTATGTTATTGATGTGGAAAATCCAGTAAGTGGGATTCGCTTTTCTCAGCATGGGATCCTAAAATGTGGTGAAAATCTGACTGGTATAAATGGCAAGCTTTTTACTAGAAGAAGAGTTAAAATATGACTGAATACCAGCAGAACATCCATTTACCTAACCTGCTTCAGCTGCCTTGCTTCTGGTTATGGACTGCTGTGAGACTCTTGTGTTGTGTTAGTCCTCAGGAAAAAGGCCACAGTTTCACAGTATGGATGCAAAAACTTACCAGGATCAGAACCAGAGTGTCTGGTTCTGATCCTGGTAAGTTTTCCATCAGATCAAAGGCCTAAACCTATCTCAGAACAGGTCCAGTTCACTGATTCTGTCCAGATTTTTCTCTATGGGATCCCCCTCTGTTTAAAGCCAGGGATCTTTTCCATTCCTGATAAAGTAGATGAACTGAGCAGAGACTTTGTGGGCAAATTCAGGTTTTTCTTTAGATTTTTTATTTTATCAGAAACATTTGTTTTCCTTTATATGTTCATATTACACTTATTGTACTGTCTCAGACTCCTCACGTATACTGAAAAGAGCTGTGTTCATCTTCCACACCAAAGAGCTCAACACTGCAAAAACGTGACAAAAAATAAGTAAAGTTTTCTTAAAATGAGCTGCAACTTTAAATGATCTGCCAGTGAAATAAGATTTTTGCACTTAAAATAGGAACAACTCATCTCCATCAACTTATTTCAAGTGCAGTATATCTAATTATCCTATTTTAGGGGTCAAAATACTCCTTCCATTGGCAGAAAATCTTATTTACTTGCTCAAATCAAGGACAAATACACTCATTTAAAAAAACTTGTACTTTTAATTCTGTTTTTGCAGTGAACCTTTTGGCCAGTGTGTTCACTGATTGCATTAAGGATTGAAGTTTTAGTCTCCAAACAGCAGACCATCTATCAGGGTCAATCAAGTGTAAATCGTCTGATTTTGGGTGACTGGCTGTTCTCACGGTGCGTCACTAAACACAAGTACAGCAAACTGATGTTAGCTGGTTGTTTAGCTAGGCTATCTGCTCTAGTTGAGCCTGCAGTCAGCTGCTTGACAGACCTACCTGTTGCTTACTTATTGCGTTTTTTTTAACAGCGTTGTCTCATTAGTAGTAATGAGCAGTGCTCCTTTAGTTTCCACACCATGGCTGTCCGTGCTTTTTGCGACAGTAGAAAATATTCTGAAACAGCCAAAGTTGTTTCCCTTGTATTTGAGGGCAAAGGGTATGGCCTCCTTTCAGCCAGCTCACCAGCAGTGCTGAGTAACATGAGGATGGAGACGCAACCGCCCCGTGCCTTTTTTCAGCCCCGTGCCTTTTTCCAACCAGTTCATCAAACCAAATGAACATGAAGCTTTTTTAAGCCTTTAGAAGGAGAATACATGAAAATCTGGGCATTGTTTCTCTTTATATTTTGATGTCAAGTCTGATTAGGAGTTTATGCATTTATAGCCGACGTGCTCAAATGACTCAAACATCATGAAGAAATCTCCCCAATGATGTCACACGAGGCAAAATCTCACCACGAAGTCTCCCACTGGAGATGTGAAGTTTCATAAGAAGGAAAATCAATTCTGGGGGAAACAGTAACGTCACACTGCTGCCGTACAAGAGGGATTTATGTCCATACTGTGGTTCATTTGAAGCAGCGAAACGTCAAACCTGACCGTATAACACTTTTACCGGCTGACTTTGGAGAAGTGAAAGATTGTTTTACAAACTGTTTTAGACATTACTGACAGCGAAGTGCACCTTGTCGTGTTTGCAGGAACATGTTCTCATTGTTTTCACTTCCAACACGATGGAATATAGAGGTTTTACTAGCTACTGATATAATTTTCTCCTAAACGCAAGTCTTTGTAGGCTATTAAATCTAAATTAGAAACTTGTTACTAACCGTCCCTTGTAATATTCCTTTTGTCCCCTTTTTTTGCATTTTGTCACACTGGCAAACAGGCTTAAACCGGAGGCAACAGGACTTTTGCTCAGTTCTTCTGAAAACGTTTCAACAGCTATCCAGGAGTCTTGGTCAACTCTGCTGGCTCTCACTTAAGCAACCTGTAGTTGGAGCGCTGCTGTTTTTAAGCACATGGAGGCCCATCCTCCTAGGCGCTTTCCAAGTCAACGACCCACCTGTCCTTGGTCATTAGAGGCTATTGCTTAGTGTGAGTGAAGTACTTGGTCACCCGAATCCTGATGAGACTGCTGATGTAATCTCTTTGGAATGAGTTTTAACACCGAGCTGTACACACTGGGGGGTTGGAAGCGTGAACCCCTTCTTCTCTGTTCAGCATTGGCGTTTCTCCTTTGACCAAGATGGCTTCTTTCACTTGAGGTGCAAGTGGACTGCTGAATCGTGTCCCGAGCTGCTGGCCCTCCTGTACAGTGCCATGTGTTTACGTAGTTGTGTTTTTTTGTTTCTCCGACGTAGAAGTCTGAGCAATCCTCGCCGCATTGCTTTTTGAGAAAATTCTCCTGAGCTTCTCAGAAACTCCTGACGCGTATGGGACAAGAGCATTGTTGCGTCTCTTTTTTTCTCCTCTGTGTTCGACAGTGTTATTGTTCTTTCTGCCAGTTTTGTTGCTGGCTTGGCAAACGTCCAGTTAGGGTAACCACATGCTTGAAGGGATTTCCTGATGTATATTTGTTTCTCCTCTGTGGCGGAGGGAATGGTGTCCGCCGGATAGCTCAGAGATCTGATAATGGAGAGTTTGTGTTCCAGTGGGTGATGTGAATCAGAATGCAGATATTGGTCTATGTGTGGGGGCTTCCGGTAGGCAACGTGTTGTTCCTGGCATCCTCCCTGGTAAATTTGATGTTGCTGTCCACTAAGTTGATGTGATTGGTGACACGTGTCATCCACATATCTAAACTAGAGAGTTTATGCTGTTCCCTTGTAAGCACTGAGTGCCCTGCTCTCCACCTCCTCTATGAACATATTGGCTACAATGGGTGAGACTGGGGAGCCCATGGTACACCCGTGTTTCTGTCTGTAGAAATTGTCTCTGTACTTGATATATGTGGTTGAGAGACTTTGGCCCAACAGGTCATAAATCTGGTTTGGTGTTAAATTGGTTCTAGCTTTTAGGGATTCATCGTGTTCCAGCTGAGACCCAGCTAGAACATGATGTATGAATGAATTATTTCTGGTCTCATCCGATAAGATCACCTTCCTCTATATTTTTATGGAGAATTTGTTTAAAGGTATTTGAAAAATGTATCTGTTTTCCTGCTGCTTCACAGTTAAGCCGTACTTTAAATTGGTTTATCACATAAGGTTTGTGTTTATAATGTAAAAAAGAAAGTTCCAGGTATGTGAATATCTTTCAAGGCAGTGTAGGACGACAGTGTCTAGGGATTGTGGTGTAGCTCAATACGTCTGTGCAAACCAACATTTTGCATTAAAAATTAAAAGAAAGCTGTTTGCTCCACTTGTAAAAGCAAAATCTGTCGAGCTCTATCTGGCATTGAGACATCAATTCCTATTGCCACATTGCTAGACAGGACACTGGGAGAAGAAAAGGGAAAAGAAGGAAGAAAAAAAAGGGAAAGGAGGAGAAAAAAAATTAAAAGAAAGTATATCACTGTTAATGACTTATAAACATCTTCTTGCCTGAAGTCTAAAATGTAACAATTAAAATTTTAAAGACTCTGACTTGGTCCTCAGATGTTTTTTATCAGTTGATATATCCTAGATTCATACATTTTGTCCTAATTCCTTTTGAAAAAGACCTGTGAAAAATGAGAAAGATTATGTCCTGTTTCAGATTCCCTGTGCAACACTGCATGATGTCATTGACGCCTTGGTAGAGAAAACAGCAGGCACTCTGCAACCATTCCTCCTGGAGGAGCCGTACGAAGAGAATATCAGTGAGTAAAAATCTGTCTTATGCCTTTTATGCAAGTTTCCCAAGTAATCTAGGAGGTTAAACAGGTTAAATTTGTTCATATCTTTAGCATATGTTTCTGCAAATGACGAAAATGGAGAAAAAATCTTGCATACCGCCCCCTCGAGCCCCCTGCCCAGGGTCCCCGCTCTGCCTCCAAAACAAGGTTTGTCTCGGCCACTTGAGTCACCGTGCAAACAGAGATGGACTATGGAGTTATATTTCCCCTTTTCTTTGCCCAGATCGTTGGAGCACTAGCCCTCTGTCCCGGTCCCCGGCCACAGACCGCCGTGTCCTGACCTCTCCGGTGCCGGCCTCGCCCACCAACCCAATGAGGCGACTCATCCTGTCCCCTTCGCCTCTCACGCAGAGTGAGTACGACTGTATGTCAGCTCTACCGGCAGCATTCGCTCAGACGTTCTTTGCCCTCACTGTGTTTTTTATCTGTTTCCAGCACTGAACGAGGAGCTCAAAATGACACTGGAGAAGAGGAGAACCAGTCAGGACTGACACGAGGAAGACCTTCCAGTCTCTTCACACAGCAGCTTCAGCACATTCTCATCCGGTGCCTTTGTGGTGGAAGATGAGTCGCTACAAAGCCTCCACTTTCTCTTAGGACTTAGGGGGATAAGACGACTTCGTCTCGTAAAATGGTGCTAGCCTTTTGCTTTAGCCGCATCCATCCAGCTGTTACCGACTGCCTCCAAGACCAATCGAAGTGCCACAACAACTCTGAGCCTGCTGGCACTAACTGAGCCCACTGTTTCCCTGTCTGAGCCTTTCTCTGGCTGGCCAGCTGCTAAACTTTCTGCTACTGAACGGCCAAACAGACTGCGGACTGCAGAGATCTGCACCATTGCAGCTAAAAGCCTCCTCTCACATCCTTTATCTGCAACGGAGGGCAATAAAGATACAGGCAAGTTCTGTTTTCAGCCCAGAATCTTTCCTCTTCCTGCCACTTTATAGGGAGACTAAGGAAAATAATTCCTCTCGAACTGAACATAACAAAAACTGAACCCTGCACAAGGTCTGGCTTTTGCTCTGAGATCTCCTTAAAGATTTATGAAGGACTTTCATTGTGTTGCTGATTGTTGACAGCGGTTGTTTTTTATTCTCCACTCGACTGTAAGTGTGCCACTGATCGTGTCCGACCTGCTTGACTTGTCTGCTGTTGTCTCTGTTCTGCTGTGTGACGCCGGTAAAAGTCGAGCTGATTTCTCTTCCTCCGCCAGAAAAGTCGCTGTCTGCTCTCGGGTGGATTGGCTGTGAATCAAAAGCGACAGAAACGTCATCAGCACGCCGTCTCTGCAGAAGCACAAGTGCCTGATGAGTCTGTTTGACAGTATAATGTTACCCTCTATGTCTTTAACTTATTACTTCTGATGGTGCTTAAATGTAAAGTGTTTTATCCTCATGTTTGACATTTCTGCCTCTTCCCCCATCCCTACAGATTGGTATCAAACTGTGAACAACCGACTCATAAGTGTCTTCATACGATGATCAATTTATTGAATGTTTGTACATAGGTTGTCGTGCCTACTCGGTTATTATTAAAGAAGTGTGTTTGATAAAAATGGAGAGCATTAAAATTGTTTTGCATGAACACCTCAATCTTAAATGCCGCTCAGACTTGTCTCAGTCTTATCCAGATGCAGCTAAATAAAATTACAATATAGTTGAAGTTGAAAAGTTAATTTTGATTCTTAAATTCAAATAGTGAATCTCATGTAATTGATTAAACAAATTATGTATTTCAAATGCATATTTCTCTTAATTTGGTTGATTATGACTCACAACTACAGAAAATGCAAATATTAGTTTTCTCCAAAAAATGTGATTATTACATAACTCCAAAAAGAAAAGGATTGCTGACTTTGGACAGAAGCAGGTTGTTCAGAGTATTGTATCTAAGCATTTGAATAGAGGGTTGAATGGAAGGAAACATATTTTTTTTTTCGTCAAAAGATATTCTTATTGGGTTTTCAACATTAAACATTCAGACGCACTCAGGGTTATAAAGAGCATCAACAGCCCCCTCCAAATCAACTGTATTTTTAGAAAGATTAGATCCACCAGCACAGGTGGCTGATGCAGATGGAACATTTTAGTTTAGGGCAAAATTATTACAGAAAAGTTTAAATCTTACAAATGAAATGTTACATACAACACAAAGTATCCATCTTTTAATAAACACACTTTTGACAATTTCTTTAATTTCATACTAACATATATCCAATAACATTTAATCACTCAAAAACAGACTTTGGTGCTTTAAAATCAGCTTTAAATTCAGTTATTAAAATTGGCTAATTGCAGCAAGTGTTTTGAAAGAACAGCTGACCCAAATAGTGTTCTTATATTGCTATACCAAAAAGAGTTCAGTTTATTATTGTTAAAGAGTCCCATTAAATTATTCAAAACAATTTGCAAACTGGATGACCATCTTTTAATACGACAGATGAGTAAAGGAAAACTATTAAAACACGTAATGTTTCAATGTGCGGGGGGGGAAAATCATGCCGGATATTCATACTGATGTGGAATCAGTAGTGCAATAGAAACAAACGGATGCCACATCATTTGATGAAAATGATCAACCAACAGAGGACTTAACCCAAAGACCCAGAGAAAGTGAAACTAAAAAATGGATGCAACAGGCTGGTCCAATTTGCTGAAATGTCATTGCAGCAACTCAGTGTGGTACTGGCAACATTGTGGCCTGCGCCTATAAGATGACGGATGGTGTCCTGGTGTATCTCCTCCCAGATCCTGACCAGAGCATCACTGACCTCCTGCAACCTGGTGGTGCAGGATGGACCTCAACATGATGTCCCAGAGAAAATCTGGAGGCCAGTCAGCTGTATTAATTCCTTTATCCTCCAGGAACTGCTTGTGTACTCTTGCAACATGAGGCCGGGCATATTCACGAACCAGGAGCACCCACTGCACCAGCGAAGGGTCTAACGATGGGTCCAAGGATTTCATCCCATGCTTAAAGACAGTCAGGGTACCATCGTTTCTCCTGTACAGGGCTGTGCGCCCCTCCATGGATATGGCAGAGACCTTCACTGCAGTGGCCTGCTGGAGGTCTCTTTGTAGGGCTGTGGCAGTACTCATTATGTTCCTCCTTACACAAATGAGGAGGTGGTGTTCTCATTGTTGCTGCTGTTCTGCACCTGTTTTCTTTAGCAGCGTACTTGTAGAATGAATCTGCTGTATATGAGTTTAACTTATTTAATTGAATTAATGAAATAAATGTAATTTTTCTTAATATTTGTAGGATTTCTATTATGGGTTCAAGTGAGTCCATAAAAAGCCTAGACCAGCAGTCTGGAAAAGAGTCCTTTTCTTTTTTTTCAAAATAAAGCTCACGCATTCTCTTCAGGACAAAAGTCTCAGTATTTCCATTGTAATGCAAAACTAGATTCTACAGAGCAAACAGAACTTAACGTATTTCTTTAGATGTTTCATCCCATTAGCTAGCCGCTCTGGTTAGATTCAAATACAGAAGAAAATGAGACCTCAACGCTCTAGTGACAAAATGAAACTGTCTTCATTTTTGTTCCCTTACTATATTACACTGCAAATAACAATGGTCAGAATAAATGCTGGCTTAAAACCAACAACACATTGCCTTGAACACAATTGTTTCTCCCTAGTTCTTTTTCAAGCAAGAATTTGGGAAGTGAGGGAAGAACAAGTACCACAACTCTGGAAGTGAAATGTTTCAGTTCCTTATTTAAAAAAGGAAACAAAAACAGGTGTTTTTGAAATTGCGAAGATCTTACCTGAAACAGGTGTCAGCCTTTGTTGATTTATCAACTACGTTTTGTTCAGAAGTCCTCTAACCACATAGATGGACAGCTTATCCTGTGGCATCACAGATATAGGCACAGACACATGACTGAGAGCACATTATCTACAATTTCCATCTTTTAGTTTGTTTGTCTGACAGACAGGACAGCTTTAAATGGCTTGTCAGTCTAACTTAATGGCAGCAACTTTTTTTTTTTTTTCATTTGCATGGTTGAAATTTGATTTGCACAAGATGGGTTAGTGTCTTGTGCAAATAATCAAGTCTAATCAGAAGTGTTTCTATACAGAAGTGTTACATGTGCACACGTTTCAACAACAATTGTATCTTTTTAATGCAACGGTAAGTTTGTTCACAAAGTTTTATCTCAACTAGATTATGGGCACAGTGGTAAACAAGTGGATACCTTTGAGCCAGAAGGTCTTGGGTTCAAATCCCTGGCTGGGAATAAACAAACACACTTAAAAATGTGCAATATGGTTAAAGAAATATTTATATGTGTTATAGTTAAGATTAAGCTGTAAAAAAACACACACAAATACAACAAATGAATAAAAGTAATTTCATGTTTAATTACTCTCAGAATGTTGATTTAATCGTGTCAGTAATATATTGAATGTACATTTCATTAATAATTAAATGTGTAAATCCCTGATATGAACTTGAATTAATAAATGTTGAATGTGTTTATAATTATTGCGATAATTGACGGGATTGTGTGATACACGAGCTAAGGTAATTCAGATCTCATTTGGCAGACTACGCTGTGTCATTTGTTAGTTGTAAATCAGGGTCAAGAAAAATTATTTGTGGTGTTCCTCAAGAGTGCATTATGGGCCCACTGGTATTTAAAGGGTAACTGACCCCCAAATCAACTTTTTTTGCCAATAAACTGCTAACATAGTTGTCTTTTAGTTATGTCTATATATCCTGGTTATTTTGACAATAGTGCATTATTGTTGAAATCCTGCTTCCTAGGGTTAAACGGTGGACTTGCATTGAATTTCTGTATTGCTATTGGTTCAAAACCTTTCGTGACATCGTATGGGGAAACTGATGTCAGTGGCTCTGCTGCTGTGGGTTATAAAAACAGCTTCGTCTTGTTCCTCCGTAGTGAGCACTGTTGCACTTTTCAGATCACACTAGTGAGTTTTTTTCTTCAAAGAAGGAACTAGCAACAAATCTCGCAATTTTTTTATATGTTATTCGCAAATATACGTAAAACCACCAATTGTTCTGTAGTTACTATCTCGAGGCAACAGACCGAAATATGACAGAACTACCAGTATAACTCATTCTCCATGATTCAATATGGCAAATAAAGTCAGCTGTTGCTATCCCCTCATACTGAACACAGACCCACTCCCCTCTTTCCCGCTTATCCCTGCCCACCTCAGTGGAATTTTTCAAGTTTGTCTGAGAGCGGGATTATGCTTTTACATGGAGGTGAGTTACACTTTGAAGGAGAACTCCTCCCAGCCAGTAGGTGGCAGATTTGCACTCCGCCGCTCTCATTCCAACTTTCCTGTTTTCCTGCCAGTTAGCAGGTTCTTTGGCTAGCATTATCAAACGTCTAACTTAACTGAAACAAAGCAGCAACCTCTGCGAGACTGCTGAGCTCCTTTCTGCCCTGCAGTTGACACCAACGCTCAAAAGCTAAAGCTTGACTGATGTTCACCCTCTTTTTGCCTCTTTTGTTGGTCCACTTGAATCTGAGAAATGTAATGCAGACACAAAAGCCATTTTAGAGCACCAACACAGAGCTACAATCTGGCAAAGCCTGAGCTCCATCATACGTGACGTAATTTATAGCTATTAGTGGTGCACAATCCTTTCGTGTTGACGTTAGCATAGTAACCCCAAATAAATACCTATATGTTTTGGAGCCATCAATATTTATAAAACAGTTGCTTATATATTCATTAAAATTACTGCTTTTATTCTGCACCACTCTAGACGCTCTGTGGACGTATCATTTTTGAAAAATGTACCATTTTGATGAAAAAGTTGTAGCTATGATCTTGATCCTGAGGTCACACAATGGAGTACTACAACTCCTCTCACCATATGTATGCTGATGACACACATTTTTATTTCTTTGTGTCAGAGCATGGCAAAAGCCTCTGAGGGAGTCAGTCTAATATAGCGTGGTCAGAATTTTCCCCAGCATATTACAGAAATGCAGCTGTAGATGAATTAGCAGTCAACTGGAGTTAATAGGGCTAAGGAACACTCAGCAGGTAAACCTATTTTGGGCTCAGACCTGGATTGGAGCTCAGACCGCATAAAGTCTAAATTAACCTGCCATAATCTTTAAAGATTGCAAAAATTATGTGATTCTTGTCAATAACAGGATAAAGAAAAACTGGTGCATGCTTTTAGGTTAGATTACTGCAACAACTCAAACTTTACAACTCAAACTCATCTAAAATGCTGCTGCCAGAGTCCAGACCAACACTAGGAAAATGAATTTTTTTAATCAAGTTACTGAATCCCTCCTCTTGCTTGCTGTTTTGTAATAGGATAAACTTTAAAATTCTTGGTCTATAAAGCTCTTGGGCAGAGGTACGCTTCTGAGCAACTTTAAACGTGTAGACACCTTAGATCATCAGAGATCCGGTAACTTATTGTTTCCAGGAGCAGAACCAAACAACGTGAGACAACCTTCGTTTTCACGTGTGAAGGTTTTTGTTACTTTAGTGTTTTTCTTTTGATTTTGTCAAAGAAAAAAATTTCAATGGAAAGGGGGCCTATGGGCCTGATATTGTGATGATGAGTAAGGCTAACAAATAAAATAAATGAAGGCATCAGTACTGTATAGAAATGAATGCACACTTTGGTCAGTCTGTTTTCACAAACTCTGTGTTTGATAAATGATTGGAACATTGAAATGATTCAGGACTATGTATTTAAAATTCAATGAAAATGATCACTCGTATATATGTTTATTTCAATCTGAAAAACTCACAGAGAAAAGGGAATCAATTAGAAGAGTTTTATTGATACAAATTCAGTTTGGCGCTCAGACCTCGGCAGGAAACATGAATGTTGATTTATATTTTAATATACAAAACAGATGTATGAGAGTAGGGATATTTCCCCCGGGTCTGAAACTGGTGGTGGAGTGGAGATAGATAAAGTAGGTAGTCCAAGAGTTGGTTGAGAGGCGATAACTTAGATTGAGAGCTGTCCATGCTGAGCAAGCGAGAAGCGACTGTGGAGAGGAAAAACTCCCCATTTGGGAAGAAACCTCTGGCAGAACCGGGCTCAACATGGTGGTCTCTGCCGGACCGAGGGAGTTGCGGAAAACTCCAGAGAGTCCAGGAGGAACATCAGTCTGTTAGGAACGAGGATGAAGGTGCATTGACGAAGCCTGGTAGAACTTGCTACTATGGTGGAGAAGGGGATGGAGGTGGGTTGAGGGTCATCCGAATCGAAGTCTGACATGATCAGTGTTTTCGCAATTGCTGAGAAGCAGGCTGAGGGATGATATGGAGCAGTTTTTAAGTAGAACGCTGGATGCTGATTGGACTTCGTGGAGGTGTGGCCAGGAGCAGATTGGATGTGACAGAAGCGGACAGGCCTCCAATTGGATGGAAGTAAGCAGAGTTTCTTCAGTTGAACTTTCACTTTAGTTCCATTTTAACAAACACCTTTGCCCTAAAAGCGTCTGCTTCAAAGGAGGTCTTCAACTACTTTACCTGTTCTTTACAATACTTTTTAGAGAGAACAATTGCTATTCTGTAGGGCTACATTTTTTTGTACAGCTACAAATAATTAAATCAGCCGCCCGTGTGTAGATGACGTTTAGCTCTCTGGCTGCATTGTCTGAGGCGAGGATCAGCGGCGCCCTCTAGCGTCTGACCACAGTAACTGAGAAACAACGAGAGCGTGATCGGAGCAGAGGTCAGCGCCTTCAGCCGCCTCCTCCTAAACGGCGGTTTGAAGAAGACGGTAGCCAAGAAAACAAACAAAAAAAAAAAAACAACGAGACAAGAACCACACAGCTGTTCGCATGCTTTATTTTTACAGCCGGGTGTGAGTTCAGAGACGCTTTTCAGGGCACCTGAGCTCCCCTCCTGTGTGCGCTCATTAGGACCCGCCTGGGACGGGCAGGACGGGGCTGCGGAAGCCTCAGAAGCCTTTTTTTTTTTTTTTTTTTACTCCAGAGAGAAGCAGAAGCAGCACACTGGATTCACGCGTCTCAAAAGGTACGTTGCGTGCACTTTGTTTCACTTCGTTGTATTTGTTCTTGCGAATACTTTATTTGCTGTAGAAATGGGGGGTTAAAAAGCAACCCGAGCAGGTGCTGCTGGCATTATTTTGCAACCAGAGTTTCCGCAATCCAGGACGTTTGTGCGCGCAGGTAAGAGATTCACGGAAGGATTGCAGTCTGCCTCCCTTAAACTTCTGCCGGGGTTTGGTTGACAGCTCGACCAGCTGAGGGGGCAGCGGGGATCGTAATGCTAAATTGAGGAGTTTTGTATTGGATATATATTAAAAAAAATAAGCAAACAAAAGTTAAAAAAAAAAAAAAAAAAAAACTTTAGACTTGCTTCTGACTTATTCTTTCTCGCTTTTATAATTATTTCAGCAGTGGTGCCACTAAAAGGGGGAGTTAACGGCCCATAATTTAAAAAAATCTAATTAATAAAATAAATATAAAATAAACTTCTAGATGTTGCAACATTTATGTATGTACCTCTTTGTTTGTGGTTAATTAAGCTTTATTTGTTATTTCATTAAACTTCATACTATGGCGACTCTAAATCACTCCTTCTGTACTTGCCCTACCACTCTGCACTATTTATATATATATATATATATATATATATATATATATATATATATATAGCAGGATATTGTTGATGTATACTAAAACATCTTTAAAAACCTTAAATTTAACAATGCTATTCTATTGCCTTGGAAAGTCTTAAAGTTGAAATTTTTATATTTGCATCAATTTTTGTTTCTTCTTTCATGGTTATTCTGTTAAAAAAAATTTAATTGCCCTGATGTTGTTTGTTGGATTTCTATCTCTGGCTGATGGACTTTGAACTTGCCTCCTGGCATATCATGCAATTTTAAGCCAGGAGAAAGTTTAAAAAAACCCCAGAATACTGTAGGTGCAATATTTAAATATTTAATAAGGCATTTCAGTAGTAATAGTAAGAGCTTTATTGTCTGTGATGTCCACGGGTACAGTATAAAAAGATTGCATGACTTCTTTGCAGAGATGCATAAAAACTGGAAAGTATTAATTGTACTAAAGAACAAATAAATACATGATAAAATGCATCCAAAACAGTTCAAAAGCCTGGTCTAATTAAAAAGGCCATAACTTGCTCTATCTGCCATTATGCACTCTCCCACATAAAGTGAAAACAGATTCAAGTGTGTGAGGTCTTAACCGCTGCAACTGCAGCTCTGCCGTAAAGATGGCCTCTACATAGCCTGAGGCGCTTTCCGGAGGGCAACAGTTTAACCTGATTTATATTAATAGTTTGCTAAAACCTGTTCCCAGTAACGTTCATAAAGCTGTATTACTGTTGGAAGGTGCTTAATTCAGATAATTTAGGCATTAAAGTCACATTCATGAGCTGAAAAAACCCCACCCATTTAGGTTGTAGGTAATTTGCTCAAACTATCAACTAGATTTGAATAAGTCAAATATATTTTTTTTAATTATTATTCTTGTAGATCTTAAATTTAAATCATACAGGTCCTAAAAAATATATTTAAACCGTATTACAGTTAACATAACAGAAACCCTGAGACTAGCAGTGGCTCCCACCCCCACCAAGACATCCTAACCCTCCTTTGAAAACCTTCTTCAAGTGCCCCCTGCACTTATCACCACTATTGGTGCACAGTAACGCCACTGTGTGTGTGTGTGTGTGTGTGTGTGTGTGTGTGTGTGCACATGCTGAGAGATTTTAAATCAAACTGGCTTCGGTCCAGTATACTTGAAAACATCTCTTCAGGCCCGCATTCTCTGACATGTCGAGGCTCATCGTTTCAACACGTTCACCTACACAGTTACCACACACACACACACACACACACACATTCGTGTTTCCCATACTTACAGAGGACTTCTATTTATTTGCAACCATTTCTATAGCCTGACTCTTATCTCACACCTAACTTTTAGCAGTAAGCTAAATTCAGCAGATCTCAGTCAGACGTTTCTATGCCTATTTTGCCGAACGCGTATTTTTGCGGTTACAGCGTTCTCATTGAAGTGATGGCTGTCAAACCACTGAGTTTCCTGTGTGAGCATGTGGGCATTTGTTGCAAGAACCAAACAGAGTTGGGTTCTTGCAACATGCCTGAGGTAAAAAGGTTGCCACTCTTTGTGAAGACTCTCCGTGCTGCAGCGCTGTGTGCTTCGGAGGAGCTGAGGCTGACATCCCTGCACCCTGCTGAAGGCTTTTCATGGCTCTGCATTAACATCACTATGGCTCTGACAGAATTACTGCTGTGCTGACTTCAGCTCTCTCTCTCTCTCTTTCTTTTTTTTAAACATCCTGTGTTTGGTCTTTGGCTGGACACATTTTAGACCTCCTCTGTCTCAGGTCTGAAATGTTGCGCATTCATAGCGATATTCATACGACCGTCTCTCTTTCAGGCCTCATTGGCTTTGTGTCTTCGAGCCTGTGTCATCCGTCTCACCATGGACGGCCTGCTGAGCGGGGCCGGTGAAGGGGCCAGTGCCCCGCAGACTTCATCACGTCACAGATGCCCCTTGCTGTCTTTATCCCTGTATGAATGACTGTTTTGGAAACAATAAAGCCCCAAATTCCTCTTAAATTGAACAAAAGGAGCCATGCCTCCGCTGCTGTCCCTCGGTGTCTTTGGACTGCTGCTGCCGGCGGCCTTGATGCTCGCGGAGGACCCACCGCTGGACTGTGTCCCACGCAAATCGGTGCCCTACCATAGTGAGTGTTGCTCTTTCTCTTTGTGTAACCTTGTTTTTTTTTTTTTTTTTTTGAGTGTGTTGGCTCACGTTTGCCCTCATGTTGCTGTGAGTCTGGACTGACTCACTGGTTTAATGCCGAGCTAAGCGCTCTACTGTCTCTAGGCAACAATGCCCTTCTGTTTCGGGAGGAGAGCGTGTCCAACTACTCCACCATGCTGCTGAGGGAAGACCTGGACTTGTTGCTGGTGGGGGCCAGAGAGAAAGTGTTCGCTCTCGACCTCAGAAACATCTCCAAGAATATTACTTCAGTAAGGACCCTTTCATTGTTTTGTTAAGGCAAAAAAAAATAATTATCCTAAAAGATGAGTAAGATATTGCTAACAGCTGTGGGACATGACTTTTTGGGACTGAGTCTGTGTCTGCAAAGGTATTCCCACTCATTGAACGTTTTTAGATATTATCAATTATCAAAAAGTAATTTGTTTCAGTAACCCAATAAGCCGAGGTAAACACATTATATAGGTTCATTACACTCACAGACTGATGTTTAAAGCTTGTATCTCTGTTAATAGAGATGATATTTCGCTTATATATAAGGAAAACATTTAGGATTAGGATTTTACATTAAACCGATTACAAAAAAAAATTAAAACAGGCATGTGGGCTTAATATAAAGTATGTTTAATACTTGGTTGTTAATTTCAAAATGTACTTTTTATCTGACAACTGAGCCTCATTGCAACCCACATTTTATGTTGGATATATATATATATATATATATATATATATATATATATATATATATATATATATACACCTGACCTGAATCCTATTGAGATGTTGTGGTATTACCTTAAAAAGGCCGTTCATGCTCGAAAGCCCTCTAATGTAACTGAATTAGGACAATTCTGCAAAGATGAGTGGGCCAAAATTCCTCCAGGACGCTGTAAAAGCCTCATTGCACGTTATCGCAAATGCTTGGTTGCAGTTGTTGCTGCTAAAGGTGGCCCAACCAGTTATTAGGTTTAGGGGGCAATCACTTTTTCATACAGGGCCATGATGGTTTGGATTTTTTTTCACCTTTAATAATAAACACATTCATTTACAAATTGCATTTTGTGTTTACTTGTGTTGTCCTTGACTATTGTTTAAATTGGTTTGATGTTCCGAAACACTTAAGTGTGACAAACATTCAAAGGAGCAGGAAATGAGGAAGGGGCCAAACACTTTTTTCACACCACTGTATATATATATATATATATATATATATATATATATATATATATATATATATATATATATATATATACGTGTGTCTCTAGTAGAATGACTTTTCAGGACCCAAGGTGACAAACCACATGACAAAAGTGGTCCTGAGAAGTAATTTTGATGTCCTTCATTTGCCGCGTAAATAAAAGACCACTTAATTATGAGGTGAAGCTAATAAGAAAAAAAACAACCAAGGGTTGGCTCGTTCACTCTTCGGTAATTTCAGTTTTAAGATGCGTTTAATGTCTTGAAGTGCAGTGGAAATAGGTTAAATAACTCCTCCTAGAGTACAAGGCAGAGTTATCCATGCTCGAGGTGCTTGTAAGAAAAACTATGAAAAATGCTAATTGTTGATCTCAATTCCAGTCCAGTTACTATTAATACACACCAACAGTTTTAGGCTTCAGTTTTCTTTTAACCTGTTTTTCTTTTAACAGTGTTTCATTGCATTTTATGGATAAGGCAAAATGTTTTCATACTCATGGATAGATTTAGATTTTAGACCAGCAAGTTTGTTTCTATTGCAGAATGAGACAAGAATCTCTAAAAAAGATAATAAAACAAGGCAAAAAGAACCAGTTTTGAAAGAAAATATTTCTGCTTTTATGACATTAAATGGAATCTAGAAATTAATTTATTCTCATTTCAATATATAGGGGAATCATTATGTTAGCGATAAATCAATCAGACACAGTTTATGTTGTTATTCTGGTGATGAGCTTCAAGTCTTTAAGGTTAGAAGGCCTTTTTGCCATCACCCTAATATTTGGCTTCCCTCCACAGGTTCTTTGTCAGATTGTAGTCAGGATTCTAGCAAGGCAGCTCCAAAATAATAAAAGTTATACTTCTAAATGGAAGAAACTATTTGTTAAATAAAATTAAACAACCATTAAATGGTTGATTCTTAATCTCCCAGGGGGTTGAATAATTTGGTGTTTTTGAAGTTAAATGGAACATAAAATTAACCTGCAGACTTCGATCAAATATGCAGTCAGTGGATAGATGTTGTATATTTTTTTTCTTAGTGGAATGAAGCCAAACCAGGTAGTGTTGTATTACTGCTTGAAAATGGCAGTGTGGCGTTACTTGGAAAATGTAATATTTGCTGAGTTTAGAGACTCACTGATCTAAAAAAAACATTTAGTTGACGTGGAAAAACGTGATTTTTATGTAAAGGAAAAATGTAATGATTTAAAATGAACACAAATCTGTGGTTCTGCCTTTTCAGATACCGTGGAAGGTTTCACAGAAGCAAGTGGCAGATTGTGGTAAAAAAGGAAAAGATGAACAGGTTGGTGGCTTTAGTTACAACTGACACGTCGCATCATTTATAACTTGCTGCATAATTTGTATATCTCTTGAAATTCCAGACAGAGTGCAAGAACTATATCAGAATACTTCATAAGATGAAGGATGGCAAAATGTACGTGTGTGGAACCAATGCTTTTGATCCAGCATGTCGCTACATGGTAAGATCAGTTCAAAGCTGTTTTTTTTTTTTTTTTTTCATATTGATTATATTGAGGACTTGTATAATAAGGTCAAGGTTCACCACTGTCTGTTTCTTTTTTCCAGTCTTATGCAGACAGAAACTTGACTTTGACAGATACTGATGAGGATGGCAAAGGAAAGTGTCCGTTTGATCCGTTCCAGAGATATGCCTCCATTATGATTGGTACGTAGAAATGATGAATCATGAAAGGTTTGAGGAAAGCTCGGAGGCAGCATTGCAATGTTTTCATGAAAATCTCATTTCCTGGCAGAGGATGACCTCTACTCTGCCACGTCCATGAACTTCCTCGGCTCTGAGCCCGTCCTGATGCGCAGCTCTTCTAGCTCCATACGCACCGAGATAAAAAGCTCCTGGCTTTATGGTAACCTGCAACCTAAATGTTCCCCGGCTACAACCTTCCTGGCTCCCTGAGTGTTTTTTTTAATTAGATTTTTGCTTAATTTTAGCTGGGCTAAAAATAGGAAAGTTTGGGTGCATTTTTCATTGTATTCACATTTTTCACATGCTTTTTAAAACTAAACATCCCATTTATTCCCATTGGAAAATACATTTCTTAACTACACCACCATTACAGTTTGATTTTTTTAGTTGCAGTTTTCCAGATGTTAAAATCTTTTCAGAATTTTATCTAGTAGTTGAAAATCCGCTGTTCTGAAAGTTGGCGGATTTGCATAAATGGGGGGAAAATTGCTTTGAAATTTAAAACTAATCAGAATCAGTGCTATTGTGTGATTTTGACATTCAATGCTTGGATAAAAATCCTAAAAATAAAATTAGTAAAAAAAGGGATCCATTTTTAATCCTTCATTTATACAGGTGAATCCCTTGAGACTCAGCGTCTCTTCTACAAGAGATACCTATTTATAGAATATGTCAGTATGGCTCTCTTTAAAAGAGCAGTTTTTATGCGTTTATTTATTACTCCAGGGGACCCAGGTGGTTAAAGGGACCTTTTCACCTTCATAACTGGTAGCAAATTTCTTTTTATTTTCTGCTATTCCAGACCCAAACTTTGTTTCCATGGCCTGGATGCCAGAGAGTCAGAAGAGCGAGGACGAAGACGACGACAAGGTCTACCTCTTTTTCAGCGAGACCGCCGTGGAGTTCGACTGCTTCAGCAAAGTGGCGGTGTCCCGCGTGGCCCGTGTGTGCAAGGTTTTTCTCCGCGACAATCACACATAAACAGCACTTCCTCCTCAGCTGCCTTTTTCCGCTGCTGGATTTCGCATCCACCCTGGTTCCATTCGACCTTGTGTTGTAACGGATTCCTTTCGTGCCCGCAGGGGGATCTGGGAGGTCAGAGGACGCTGCAGAAGAAATGGACATCCTTCCTCAAAGCCAGATTGGATTGTCCAGTTCCAGGCTCCCTCCTGCCGTACATTATCCAGGACTCATACCGCTGGTGTGACTCCTCTCTGCCCCCTGCTCACTGGAAGGAGTGCATTTTCTACGCCGTCTTCACCGCGCAGCCGTACGTTCTCGCCAGCAAAGATAACGTTCTTAGTGTTTGATTTGTTTTTTGTTTTTTTTAACCCTCACGTTTGTTTGGATGCCCCTTTCAGGCACACGTCCAAAATATCTGCAGTGTGCACGTACCGCATGCTCGACATTCACAAAGTGTTTTCAGAAGGGAAGTACAAGACCCCGGCCATCGTAGAAACCTCTTTTATAAAGTGGGTGGTCTACACCGGAGAGGTCCCTCGGCCTCGGCCTGGAGCTGTGAGTGTACCTTTAATCTGAAACGTGTGTTGAAGTGTTTGCACCAAAGCAGAATCTCAATTCCTCTTTTCACGAGTCGACTCAGCAGGAGGCCAGTTCCTCTGGAACCCTTTAACTGTTTTTTTGCTTTTTTTTCTCTCCCCTTCCTCCTTCACCAGTGCATAAACAAAGAGGCTCTTACAATGAAAATAAATCGGACCCTGGATCTCCCAGACAAGACCCTTCAGTTCATCCGAGACAAGCCCCTCATGGACCAGGCAATCGAGCCAATAGGAGGCAGACCTGTGCTGATCCGGAGCGGAGCCACGTTCACGCAGATCATCGTGACCCAAGTGCAAGCTTCGGATGGTGAAAAATACAAGGTCATGTTTATAGGCACAGGTGAGCGCTCGTGTCCCGCTCTATTTCTAGTTTCTGTTTAAACGCAGACTTCCCTAATAGTTCACAAACACATTGTTTTATTTTTGAAAAGACCAGGGCACTCTGCTGAAGGCTTTGGACCGCAAAGATGGAGAGATGTTCATCATAGAAGAAGTCCAACTCTTTAACTCTACTCAGCCAGTCAAGATTCTCAAGTTTTCCAGTGAAACTGTAATTTAAAGCCACAGTACTCTTAACTATCTCCATTATTTGGGTTTACAGTGTGCCAACCTGCTTGCTTTGTTTGTTTGTGTTCGTGCAGGGTCAGATTTACGTCGGCTCTGATGTCAGTGTTGTCCAAATAGCGCCAGCTAACTGTGAGAGGTCGTCAACCTGCGTCGACTGTGTTTTAGCCAGAGATCCCTACTGTGGATGGGACTCCGAGGAGAGCAAATGTGTTTCTCTTTCCAGTTCACAGAGGTAGGCAGCTCTCCAAAACGTCCAGTGGACACAATTTAAACAGTCCCTTGCAAAAGTATTTATACCCTTTATACTTAATATAACATTTTGCCACAAGCTTCAACGCATGTCAATAGGATCTCAAGCAGTGTTCAGTTGTGAAGTGGAAGTGAGAGGACGCGTGGTTTTAAAACCGTTTTGGAAACAGAAATCTGAAAAGCCCATCTGGCTCAACACTTTGAGGAGCAACTCTTGCTGCAGTTGCAGCTGCATGTCTCCACAAGCTCTGAACATCTGCAGACTGAAATGACTAAACCTTACTCATTCGCCTCTATAAAACATCTCAAGCTCTAACTGGATTTATTTCACACATCCCCTGTATTTTATTTATTCATCTTCCCTTCACCTCTGAACAGCTAGCCTGTTCCTGGTAAAGGAAAGCCTCTTTGCTTCATTATAGGCGTGGTGTGTTCAGGGTCTTGTGAAGTGTTGTTTTCCAACATATGCAGCATTTTGTCTTCGGATCAAAAATGTCAGCTTTGCTCTCATCTGACCAGAACATCTTCCATAATGTTGCCGGTTCCCATATATTCAATTTTCAATTTGATTTTATTTATGTAGCAGCAATTCACAACACATGTCATCTCAAGGCACTTTACAAAGTCAAATTCAATCAAATCATCCGGATTAGTCAAAAAGTTTCCTATCCAAGGATTACGGCTTGTGGCAAACTTTGAATCGGGCCTTCCTTTGGCCTTTTCTCTCGCCACTCTTTCATAAAGGCTAAAGACTAAAAGCCGTCCTGCCGACATATTCTCTCACCTGAGCTGTGGAGCTTTGCGGCTCCTCTCTTACCTCTTGGCTGCTTTTCAGATTAATGCTCTCCTTCCCCTGCCTGTCAGTGCAGGGGGGCAGACATGTCTTGCCAGGTTTTCACAGCTGTGTTGTAATCCTTCCATTTCCAGATGATGGGTTGAACAGTTTTCAGAGCTCTGTTCAAAGCCTGCAATATTGTTTTAAATCGTAACTCTGTTTTCAACTTCTCTGCAACTTTCTTCCTGATCCATCCGCTGTGTTCCTTAATCTTCCTGATGCTGTTTATTCACTAATGTTCTGAATTAGATCTTTGCATAACAACTGGATTCATGCTGGGGTTCATTTACAGACAGATGGACTCTAGTTAATTATTATTACTTTAAAGGTAGTTGGAATTCATTTGGGGTCGCGAAATGATTTGATGCCGATGTGCTAAAAGATTAAGCATTTGAATATAAAGTATTTACTATATGTTCCTCGTCTTAACTCCTTTGGAAGGCTGCACTTTTTTTTGCAATAGTTTCTCTAAGAAGTATTACTTTGTTCTTGTAATTTTATAACGTACCAGAAATTCTAGAAGAGAAAATGAATCTTCTTCACCGAAATGGGGTCGCCAGTCTCTGGCATTGTTATTTTGGGTTAGCAGGCTGAAACGTTTGGGAAACCCTGCTATAGGGGATGGGCCGCATGCCTCTGTATTTACTTCCTTACTTACTAGGTCACAATCATGTGCTACTCTGTGTTAGTTCATCAGAAAAAAATGTAAATGAAGTACATTTAAGTTTTATTGTGGCAAAAGTTTGAGGGTTATAAATAATTTACAAGGTACTGTAACTGTCCATTTTAAACTAAACAAGTATTTCCTCCTTTTTTTTAAGAGCAATAATCCAAGATATGACAGGAAACCCCTCTCTTTGCCCTCAAGGTGAGTTAGTGCACTCTGGTGCAGCAACAAAAATCTCAAAGTGTCTTTGTTTAAAGGAACTCTGGGTTGTAAGATTCTATGATGTATGTTATGGGTTGTTAAGTCATAAAATAAATTTGTTTTGATTTCAGAGCACGTCGAGCCCACGAAGCTGTCCTTTAGGCCTGGAGAGAAGTTTGAGCTCAATTGTTCTTCCCCATCCAACCTGGCAAAAATCTCCTGGACGCGGGATAATTTCCCGTATCATCAGGACAGAGTATTCATCCCAAGCTTCTCAGCTAGCGACGAGGGTCTTTACCGCTGCTTGTCTGTGGAGAAATCCAAAAGTGGCGACCATACGACCACTGTAGCTTATTACTCGGTCAGCGTCGACTCCAGAGACTTACGCACGATTGATACTGTAGATCCTCAGGCTCGGACCGCCGGTTCAACTAACGCTGGACTGATAGTTGTAATCGTCCTGCTTGCTGTTTTTATCCTACTTCTTCTAACCTGGAGGTTTTGTAAGCGCTACCTGCCTTGCAAATTGGGAAAAGAGCCGCAGCGGAACCAGGAGACCTCGATGAGGAACGGTAATGGTTAGAGCAAGGAGCGCACCGTGTGATTCAGCGGAGCATGACGCACCACAAGCTCTCCTGTCTGAGCAGTGCATTAATGATGAGTCGGCTATTCCAACACGACTAACATGTTACTACACTGATAAAAAAAAAATTATTTGGAATAACTCAGTGTAAAAATATATATATATTTTTAAGGGAGTAAGGTAAAATACGACACATTTCTTGAAGTTTTTCAGCAACACTTTTATTGCCTTGATTGTTATAAAATAAATAAATGGGGGGAAAAAAAACATGATAAAAGCCTGAAACAGCCGTATGAAAACCTGTAAAAAAATACAGTCTAATTTTCTAAACTCTTTATTAGTTGTAAAAATCTGCTGTTGTGTTTTTAGTAGGAGGGTGTATTTGTATTCTCACAGTGTTTTGTTTCGGCGTCTCGGGCTGATGATTTGTAGGGTTTAAGGATTACGGGGCCAAACATTCAGCTTTTGCTTCTTGATGTTGTCAATTGTGGATTTAGAGTTGTCTTTAAAATTGTGCTCCTGTGTTAAAAGAGGTTGTTTGTCTCTCGTCTGTCGGGATTCATTTTGCGATGTCAGAATAAAACCCATTCTGCTATTTTACTAACGTAGTGATCCAGTTGGACTCAAACCCTTCCGTTAAAACCAACGAGACATCAGCCCTATGTTTACGGATTAAGAGCAGTTATCCTGCTAACATTTGTTGTCTGTAAGATTACAAGTTTCTATATTTCTTTAACTTTGAAATTGTAAGGGAGGGGGGGGGGATAGTAGTACACAAATCTGGCTAAAGATGCTGACAGGAGTGTTTCTGCTTTAGCTTAAGGCCTTGTGAAAAATTGTCATAATTTATGGCAGAACTGTTTGCGCCGTAGGGTAAGTATTTGCTGCATGCTACTGTATAATCAGTTTTACTGTGATGCTCCAAGACATTTGCTTTTATTCAATTACACTTTCTAAGCAGTAGCTCTTAAAAAACCTTGGTCAGCTGACCTGATCGATGCAGGAGGCTTTTACAGAAAGCTCATATCTTTCTTTTTGTTTGTTTGTTTTATTTCTAATTGGCACAAGTTAAATGCTTTTGTGTTGTTTTGTGTGCAAAATGTTCTACTTTTCCACAGTCCCGATGATTCTTCAGTTTTTTTTTTTTTTTTTTTACTGTAAATGTAATTGAGCCACTTTGTTCCCTGTTGCCATCTGGAAAGAGTTTATTCTTTTGAAATAAAGTTTTTTATTTTTGAATTAAAAAAAAGCTTTCTGTCTTGTTTTCCAAATCCGTTTTGTGTTTTTTTTTTTCAATTCGATTTTATTTATGTTGGCACGGCTGTGTTTTTGAAGAATGCGAGGAGGAGCAGCTGTTGGGAGTGATCTGATGCTGTAAATCAGTTTTTCTGTTCATGACCGCTCACGTTTTGACAAACGCAAACAACACTTCTGTCTTCACAGTTCTGGTTCTGTAATTACAGTGCACAAATAAATGTCAGACATTTGTCCCTGGATATACATCAATATTACGGACTTACAGACATGAAACTCGCTGCAGATGTCGGCAACAACCCAAGTGATCAACACATGCAAGAAAATCAGAAAGAAATGCATCCAGAAATTAGATTGTGAGGAAAAAAAAGTGGTATGGTGTGGGGAATATGCATTGAAGACACAAAGAGAAGTAGCTGGAAAATAGCTGCAATCTGTCAGTATTTAGAAAGCAACCCTGCTTCTCATCTGTGAAAAAAATATTTTAGTTCTAGTGATGAATAAAGTTTCTCTTACGATGGTATCACACATTATGCAATTTATGGTTAGAAGCTGAGTTCTTACTGGCAAGCTTACTGCAAACCACACAGTTAATTACCGATGCATTTCTAATCTTAAATGCACCATTAATGTCATAATCTGGAAGGGAAACGGACCTAATTTCAGCATAAACCGTCAACCAAGCTTCAGAACGACTTGGAATTAGCAGGTAGTCCCCCCGATGCACTCCTATATTACCTAGACTCTTCTCCCCTGTGCCTTTCCAACTATCCCCCATGAGGGCAGCACGTCAGAAAATCCTACACTAAATATTTAACAGGCAATTATTGCAGTGAGTTGTAGAAAATCCACATTTTCCTCATCCAGGTCCACCTCGTGTGCTACCAGCCCCCTTTGGCTCCTTGATACTTCGTCTTATGAGGACGCAGAATGTGTATTTTTTAAACTCTCAACCAATTACCCAACAAATACTGGATTTCAAACAGCTCTTGCAAAACTAATATTACGCACACCGACATTGCATCGACGATATATTTGCTATATCCAGTGCTGCCCTATTCTGCATAACCAGTTTTATAGACCCGTTTCTTTTGATTTCTTTCTATAAGTGTATAAGTCGGGTTGTAAATTTTATCTAAATGTCCCCAATAAAAATATATTTAGGCAGAAAAATTTTGGCATGTTTAATTATTTTACCCATTGCAGGCAAACTCCACCTTAAATTTGAGATTCAAGCAGAAAAGCATCAATAAATGACAGCTTGCAAACAGCAAGAGGTGAAAAACATCTTTAATGTGTATTTACTAAACTACATTTACATTTTACTTGTCAGACAACATGACCGAGTTTGTAGCTGAAGCTCTACTTTTATGTAAGAGCAGCTTTGAACTGTAAAAAGAACCGAATCATCCAGTTTCCGTGAACATAATCTGGTCCCTGAGGTTTTTTGTCCATGCCGGTGAGTTGGCCTTCATCTCCTGTAGCGGTACCTCTTGAAGTGGAACCAGAGCTGGAAGATGCCGTTGGCGAACTGACAGCGGAACCCGTGTCGGTGCGAGTACTCCCACTCCCTGTTCACGATCTTAAAGGCGATGTCTTCGTACGGCGGGCCGGCGTGGAACCTCAAAATCCCAAAGTCCTTGTTGTCGGGACAGGGCTCCAGGAAGTACTGGGGCGTGGAGCGCTTGTCGATCAGGTCGGGGTAGAAGATGTTGAACTTGTACCCCTGGACGATCTTGGGCGGCGGGTTGTCGAAGTCGTAGTGCGTCTGGTTGTACTTGTTCCACTCGAAGCCCGTGTGGACCCTGTTGAAAAAGCGGGGCTTCCGGGGACGGTACTTGTCGGCCCACAGGTACATTTTCCCGGAGACGGGGATCTCCACGCTGAACTGGGCCTCGTCGTTGCCCATGCCTTCTTTGGCTCGCCGTACGAAGGCGTCCTCGGCGCTTTCGCTGGCGTCACCTGAGGGGCGGAGAGAAAAAAACGCAGATGAACGTCGGGGCGCCTGATGTTGACGCGTTTATAACGCCTATGCGGCGTGTT
This sequence comes from Fundulus heteroclitus, assembly GCF_011125445.2. Lineage (NCBI taxonomy): Eukaryota > Metazoa > Chordata > Actinopteri > Cyprinodontiformes > Fundulidae > Fundulus > Fundulus heteroclitus. The sequence goes on from NC_046366.1 coordinate 12,011,087, forward strand.
GAGCGCGGCGTGCCGTACCTGTGACCTGAAGCTGCCGGCGGGCCAGCTGGAGCCTGTGCGCATCTTCCTCCGGGGTGATGGTGTGAGTGTCCAGCGGCAGCTCAGACTGCGTGAGCAGCGTGGGACTGTAGCGGCCGGAGTCGTACTCCGCCTGGCTCTGCTGGATCAGGTCCTCCTCCGTCAGCACGGCCTCCACCGCCTCGTCCTTGCCTTCGTCCTTCTCCCCTCTCGCCTCATCTTGGCTCCCGGCCGCGGAGGTGGACGGGCCCGCTGCCTCGTCATCCTCCTCCGTTTCTCTGCTCTTGTTCTTCCGGGAGGACGACGTGGACGGGCCGCTCTCCTCTGCGGTCCTCTCCCGTCCTTGCCTCTGTGCTCTTTCATCATCATCGCTAAACAACGAGAGGCTTTGTGTTAGATTTTCTTTTTTTTAAATCATGGTTATTTCCATCTTACTTTTCTACAGTAACTTGCAAAAAGTACCTGAGAGGAAGGTTTCTTCCTGTTTTGTCACTTTACGACCACAGTGATCTTTATTGGGATTTGGGGTGACTTAGCACAATGTACTGCATGATTGCGACACTGAATGAAAACCAATCTTTTTTTTGGAGAAATAAAATCAGTAAAGTGTGGCGGGAATTCATATCCTACCCCCCTTTACTTTGCTATAACTAAATAAAATCTAAACAGTGGCAATATCCCAAGCCTTCCACGTCTCATAGAGCAACGTTCAATCAATTAGTCAAACTGGGGAAAGAGCATGAAATGATCCCAGCAGGACCAGGACCACATGACCATCCTCCAATCTAAAGGGCCGGGCAAGGAGAGACAGCTGTGAGGCCCATGGTGACTCTGGAGGAGCTGCAGAGATCAAGAAAATCCTCTATGTGTGGGGGAAACGCACTGTACTGCATCGCCCTAAGCACAAACCATCATCCGGGTGAAAAATGGTGGCGGCAGCACCTCAGATCATGATTTCCTTTAAGAGGGTAAGGTAAGCTTGTCAGAACTGAAGGGAAGATGAATGTAACCGCCACAGGGCAATCCAGGAAGAAAAAAACCTGCTGGAGAAGGTTACAAAACTTCAGACGTACAGCGGTATCGTTTAGATCAAAGCCTATTCGTCACGCAGTCGAATGGTCCAGTCAAAGTCCAGAGCAAAATCCAATTCTGAATCTGTAGCAAAACCTGAAAATTAATGTTAACGGATCTAATCTGACTGAGCTTGAGCCATTTTGCAGGAAAAAAAGGCTAAATGTTTGGTTAGGCACATACTGGAAATAACTTTTAGCTGTAACTGTGATGGGATCAATCAATCAATCATTATCTTTATAATTGTCATGGCAATGTATATTCCAACGAAATTTGTTCTCTGCTTTTAACCCATCCCGTTGGGGAGCAGTGGGCTGCCTCTCTGCAGCGCCCGGGGAGCAGTCTGGGGTTAAGGGTCTTGCTCAGGGACCCAGAGTGGCAGTCTGTGAGAGTTGAACCCAGAACCTCCGGGACACATGCGATATGTTGTAACCACTAGGCTACCACTCCACTCAGGGCAGCTGAATAGACATGCACGCCATCCTTTTCAGATGTATTTAGTAAATAAATGAATAAATGTGTCATTTTAATCTTTTTTGGGGGGTCTTTCCTAGAAGATTCCAGTGAAATACTTCGGTAGCAACGGTAACGAGACAAAATTCTGAAAAGGTGAAGGTCTGTGAAGACGCTGCCGTATGCGCCGTGGCGTTGACTTACTCGTCTTCCTCGCTCCTCGGTTCCTCTTTGATGATGGGGAACAGAGGCTCGCTCTCCACTCCCTGCTCCTGTTTCAGCTTGAACAGCTTCTGGCGCAGCACGTCCTGATGGCGCTCTCTCAACCTGAGCGTTGGCGAAACGACACAAATGAGCAAGGCGGGCCGGCGCGTTTCAGTGCTGAAGCCCGCCGGGCGCGGCTGCTGTCCCACCTGGCTTTGGCCAAGTAGACCCGAACCTGCTGCAGCAGACTCTCCCAGTAGCCGATGTCCAGGTTGGAGCCGCCGGCCCGGATCTTCCCCTCGATGTTCAGGTGGAGCGCCTGCAGCTGGCTGTAGGTCTTCCCTTTGAACACGGACTGGACGTCCGTGCTGACCGCCGTGTTGATGCCATCGCGTCGATCCCCTGCAGGACGGAGCGAAGCGTAACGTGTCAAAGGTCTGCTTTTTACTCCCAACATATTCGGCTAAAAGGTAAATTATTCATTCTGGGATATTTATACTTAAATTACCAAAAGGATTTAGCAGCTTTTGATTTTCAAGCTAAGCCAACTTGTTTTTTTTAGAGACTAAACCTTAACTAAACTAAAGGGGGGAGAAGTTTGTGCGCTTTTTCTCCCAATTTCTTTGAAATCTACGTGATTTATTCAACTGCAATGGATCCACAACACACTGCCAACAATGGACGTTTAAACTGTCCATTCGTAGGATGCAGAAACAAGTAAATCCCTCTTAGCAAGAAAAAAAAAAGACAAATCAACTAGATAGAAAGATTTATTGTCCACAAACAGCAGCGGGATGATTTTTATCATAAAGAAATACCTCTGTTCCCATCGATGGCTTTTCATCACCAGATGCTACCGATGGGACCGAGGCATGTAGACATGTACTGTCTGAATCTTACCGGTAATACAAGCTAAATGACAAGAATCTCAGATTAGCAATTAACAAGAGGACAAAACTCTAAAAGCAGGAAGAAAGAATGGCAGGCAGCTGCGAGAAAGCCAGAGAAACTCAAATCCTGCCAATACTCTGCCTTTCTTGCACTATAGATCCAAGTTCCCTCAGAAAAGGCTTTTGTTAAATAGTTCAGTAACTACCAGATTATTCTTTTCTAATATGGACTCAGCAACACAAAGAGGTCTGTACCGGGTCCTTTGCCAGACGCTTCCAGTTTCCTCAGCTTGCTGATCTCATCCTCGGTGATGGTGGTCATGTCTCTCCAGAAGTCCACGTTCTTGCCCTGCTCCAGCTCCATGTACACCTTTCAGACGGAGCACCAGAAACACGGTTCAGAGGAGGCGTGAGGTTAAAGCACGTGTTACACACATCAGCCCGCATGACAACAAAGACATGATGGCTGGGGCCTGATTCTAGAAAATCTAAACTGTGCCGAGGGTCCACGCTCTGTGCTAATGATGAGCAGAAAATTAATGCATATTAACTGGAGAGAGTTCACGAGTTAAAATGTTCTGGGATTAAATTCACACACAGCGAACGTCTACTGATGAGGTGGCTTCTGAAGGCCACTGGCTGCACTGGACTTTATTTGAACCGAACACAAATGGACACCACAGACCTAAATAAGATTGGAAAATATCTAAAAATAAAATGGGCTCCACAGTGGAGCGGTTGGTAGCACTGCTTAACATCCGGGGTTTAAACCCCTGACCAGGGTGTACCGCCTCTCTCGCCCAATGACCACTGAAATTATGTACCAGCCCCACCCCCTCACCTCCAGCACGCGACCTGGACGGATAAGCGGGTATAGAAAACAGATGGATAAAAATACAATAACAAAACCTTTGTTTTCCTAATCCTATTTAGGTCTCAATGGAGCTTCTGGGCCTTTATAAAGAATGACTGCTTTGATCTGAACGTAAAAAAATGCCATTTTTGGCCTTTTTTCTGTAAAGAATACTTATTTAGAGCCACAGAATTCTTCCCTTTAGAAACTCTTGGTACTTTTTTTTTTAAAGAATCCATCAATAACAGCTTTAGATTTCCTAACTAAATTGAATCTGCCACATTTTTCCCTGCTTTTCTCAGTCTAAGGTTTTCATCCCAATCACAGCTTTATTTCCAGGGCTGGAGATGGGAACGACACGCTGCAACACGTCTTTGATGCCTGAAAGTCTAATTAATAGATGAGCAAAACTGCCCTGTCTTGGTTTTCACGTTTCATTCATCATTTTCTGTTGGGCTTTGGGTAGAGGCTATGCAGCATATCAGAACACACACAGTAAACAGCATTGACTGGTTAGCTGATCTTCCTTCTAGTAACAACCTGACTTCTCCACCTGGATGCTGAAAAAGCGACATACACAACGGATCCCCGGCGCTCTCCATGCCTGGTCATGCTGTCTGCTACAGAGTTAGGGGCGCCCGTAGGCAGCTCAGCCTGCTCCTTCTGGTCACTTCCTGCTGTGGAAACACTGACCCCTCAACATGTGGCCCCAGAGCCGAATGTTGCAGGAGGACGAGTCTCTGCATTTAGCATCCTCACGTCAGCTCTAACTTGCTTCGCTGACCCTGCTGAAGACAAGCATCCTCACGGTCTAATGCTGCGAGAACATACCGTATTTTTCGGACTATAAGGCGCACTTAAGAATCCTTAAAACTTGATTGTTCTCCTTATATATGATTACCGTTGTGCTCACTGACCGATTTTATGTTGTACAATGCGCTAAGAAATCCGTTAAAATGTGTAAGTACTCCGCTCAGTGGATATTCAGATCATTACGGTGCACTGTGTCACTGCCTGATCGGACCCCTGAGCTGTCTACAGGACTGCCTGACTGGAATGTCGATACTAGAAGCGCATTCACGTGATATTACACACTTGGGAAGAATAATTAGTGCTCCTTATAACCCGATGCGCCTTATGGTCCGAAAAATATGGCATTTCTCAGACTTTTTTTTTTTTTTTTTTTTTTTTAAATGTCTCACTTTACCAATCTTACACCTGACGTTACTGTTCCCCTGCACTGGTCTGTATCGTGACAAAATGCGGTCATAGATGCATTTCCAACGCGCTGCAGAGCTCATTCGGCTTCCAGTCAGCCCGGCTCGTGGCCACCGACCTTTATGTCCTCCAGCAGGTCGTCCATGTCGGTGACGGTCAGTCCATTCAGGAACGTGTACGGCTCATGCATCTCCACGGCCAGATCGTCGTCCTCCGCGCTGATGTACTTCGCCAGCAGGTCGATGGGCTTCGCACGGCCGTCGCGAATTCTAATCTTGGACCTAAAAGGACATTTTATTTTTTGGACAAATATGTGAATACAGCTCAGTGCATTATAAATGCTGCAGTTAATGTGACCAAGACGCTGCTGCGCACTGGCCTCAGTTTGGCCTGCTGCAGATGGAAGTTGTCCTCCTGCTCGGCCCAGGTCTTGAAGTGCTCCGCCTCCTTCTCTCTCTGCAGCATCTCCAGCTCCGTCTCCCTCATGGCTTTCTCGCGCTCGCGCTCCAGCCGCAGCTGCTTCACCTGAAGGAGGAGACGGCCGTCACCACTGAGCACGTCGCCGCCACCGGCCTTCAGAAACGCACCGCTCCGGTGTCCCTTACCTTCTGCAGCTCTCTGCGGTTCTCCTCCTGAATGCATTTGTTTCTTTCCTTCAGCTCTTTCTCGCTGAGATGGCCGATGCCCTTCTTGTCCAGCGCCTGAGGCACAAACGCAGCAAAGAATCATGGGATTAAACAACGTCTGGGTTAAAAAAAAAAAAAACGACGGCTCACACTTGGGTCGGTAAAGCGCTCACTTTCTGCCATTTGAACGTGCCCAACAGGTTGTTGTCGCCAAACGGGTTGTCTGCGTTGGTGTACCCCATGTATTCTTCGCTCCAGCCCATCTTCTCTCTCCTCTTCTTCTCCTTTGCCTCCTTCTTCGCCAGCCTTCTGGCTCTCTTCTCCTCTGGCGTCTCCAGGGCTTTCATCAGCTCCCTCTGTTTCTTCATATCCTCCTTCTCTTTGACTGCAAGGTTCTCGTTGTCCGAATCCGAGCTCTCCGAGGAGTCAGACGGGCTGGGGCCCCGCCTCCCTCTGCTCCTATCAGCCCTCTCTTTGCTCCCCTTGCTCCTCCCTCGCTCCCTGTCTTTACTCTTCCTCTCCCTCTCCCTGCCTCTGTCTCTTCTCCGTTCCCGGTCCCTGCTGTTGCTCTTCACTCGCTCCTTGTCCCGCTCCCTTGTCTCTCTGCCTCTGGGTGGACTCCCCCGATCAAGACTTCGTCTCCCTCTCCTCCTCTCTCTGTCGCTGCTTCCGCCGCCCGAGTCCGAGCCGGACTGAGACCTTCCCTTCCTTCTCTCACAGGATCTACGGCTCTCCATCTCCTTCCTCCTCCTCCTCCTCATCTTGGAATTATCTGAATCGGGGCTGAGAGAGAAAAACAAAATGACGATTTGTTTGAATGCCAAAGAAACACGAGTGCTGTTTCATGCAAAGCCACACAACTAGAAATAGAGCATGGAAATCACGACTAAGCTCACATCCAAACCTCTGAAAGGTTCAATGGTTCATACACCAATCAACATTTACACTATGACCACCTGCTCAATAATTAAATTGATCTCGCTAGTCTCAAAACGTCTTTTGACCCTTCAGGGCGTGGACAGCAGCGTCCAAGAACGGCCTTGGGCGTCTAATGATTCAACTTAAGCAACGGATTCTCTTCTTCTGTGTTGTCAGATGGCCTCTCTGCAAACCAGGCCTGCTTCCAGCAGACATATTCGAATGATTGGTTCGAATATGCAACGGGAAATATGAGTGACCTCATAAGCCAAAAAAAAAAAACAACAACAACAAAAAAAAACAAAAAACAGGTCATGCTAACAACACTCTTCAGTGCAAATGTTGTAACTGAGGGAAGAATAATCAAAAGCAGTTATTTTCAGCATCAGTGAGGTGATTAAATAAATAAAAAAAAAAGAAAAGAAAAATAAAATGGAGTAAGCTTCTGCAAAGATCCCCTTAAATTAAAGGTATGTTGGCGGACTCTTCTGCGGGTAAATTTGGTCCCTGACTTTTTCCAGGTGCAAAACGAAGCGCTCTGCCACAGGATGTCAGTCAGATAAGGACCAAATATAAATAGATAAATCTCAATATTTTTAGGCTCAATGCCGATATATGATATTTATCTCGACATGTTTTTCTGCCTATAAAAAGGCGTCTCTGTTTTATCCCAGATGTCTGACAGGCATTTTTTTTAACAAACAGCTGTACATAAATATGAGTAACGACTGAAAAATAACCCACTGTTATAAATAAATGTTTCATTCTAACGCAACACAGACCATCTCGACATAAACGATGAAGTCTCACATTGCCTTTTTAAAAACCTCGATATATTGCCCTGCCCTAAGTCAAGGCTCTCATTGAGCCTTTTGATTCATTCAAAGGATACAAAAACACTTTATTGCCAACATACAGTATCTGCTTGCATCATCATCATCTCAGCATTTCCCTTTCCTCTACACAACAATCCTTGGCGTGCCACCTAAATCGATGTAAACACGTAGCGATGTATCCTCCTTAGTTGTAGCAATCACAGCAAACACTCTTTTTGAGGATGAAACAAAATGTTGTACTGGACACCATAACTAGGACAAAGCCCGGTTAGCTGCAGCAGACCGGCACAGAGTGAGCAAATCATCAGCTTATATTCAGTGATCAACATGCTGAAGTCCATGCTGGCTTTGCCACTGTGCGCAGCAGAAAAATAAGCTAACATATTAAAGTTAAATGATAATAATAAAAGGTAAAAACATTGTGATTACCTGGGAGTTTATTGTTTCTCTTCTAAAAAAAACACACCTTAAAGCTCTCAAACAGGAAGTATGAGAACCCAGGACGTAGACTTTACCTTGATGATCGAGCCTGGGATCTGCTGCTCCGACGCTGCTCTCTTTGCCGCCTGTCGTCCTCCGAGCCGCTGCCGGACCCGGATCGGCCCCGGTGCTGAGGCCGACGGCGGACCGGGGATCCATGATTTGAGGCCCCGCTGCTGCTGCTGCCGCCGCCGCGGCTGCTGGATCTGGTCCGTCCACGGGCGGCTCTCCTGGCGTCCGGAGACCTGCTGCGGCCTCTCCTCTCCTCCGGAGACCGGGATCTGCTCGTTTTAGCCTTGTTTCGTCGTTCTCTACCCAGACTTCTGGACCTGGACCGGGTCCTACGTCGCGATTTCGAACCCATCGCGAACCAACTGCTGTACGGAGGGGTCCGAAAGAGACTCTGTCGCGTAAATAAGACGTATGAACTAGTTAAAAGAAGAGGACAGATCACTGCCATAATTTAGAGGGCAAATAAACATTGCGCCAACAACATGTGAAAATATGTTAATATATATATATATATTATATTGTTATATAATAAAAAATAAACCCAATGGGGAAAAATAACACAAATTTCCAAGATCAAATTAGCGTCCACAATCACAAAGGCAAGTAAAAGACACCTACAAAGGCCCTTGTAGAAACTGTGGCGCAAGTTCAATACGTCACAATAAACTACAAAGCATATATAAAAACAGACGCACTGCACAAGCAGTAATAATTGTGCTATTTGTGACGGATATTTAATTAATAAAGCCACCTTATATAATGTCCTCCAGTAAGCACCCTTTGGACACCTTTTAATGTTAGATGTTATTTTATTTTATGGCATTTGAAATGCACGGATTTTACTGGATGATACTCTTCTAGGTCTTTTGACCATTGCATTTGTTTTATTGTTCAAAGCGCTACAATAACACACAAAACATATGGATGTAACTGTACATGGATTTATGTATAAAAAACTGCCAGAAGTGGAGATATCACCATGTTTCAAAACACATACCAAGCTAATTGGATTTTGAGGTGGATAGAATTGTTTCTTTTTTTTCCCCACTTGGAAATAAAACGTCATACAAATTTTCTTTCTGGGCCGCTTAAAATTTGTTTAGACGTTTTTGATTCATGTATCCGGTCCAAACGCATATTTTTTTATTTCCTTCTGTTTTTGTAACAAAACCTAACAAAGAAGACAAACTCCAACTACTGGTAATAATGGTCATTGTAATTAAAGACCTTAGAATCAACTTACTACGTTGATTGCAAACGTTTTAAAGCACACCGAGTGGTTTGTGAAGCTTTTAATTCATTCATTTATGTATTTATTGACACTTAGTTTTTTTTTAAATACTGTCAAAATGTTACATCCCACATAGAGGGGTCTGTAGCCTTTCCAACACGAAGAGCCATTTTTGTCCATCAGGTCGCCTCATTAAAACTCGTTTAGAGCCGCAAATGTTACATAAACTTTTGAAAAATAAAATAAAAAAGATAACTTGTAATTTTTGACGCATATCTACTAAAGGAAATTTGTTGTCATTTGAAATAACCATCATTGTGATTTTGTCGTGTCACGTTTTTTAAATGTTATTTTAGATTTTTAAATAATTAGAAAAACAACTTTTACATAAAACTGCTGCAAGCCAGTTTAATGTTCATGTTCATATATTTTAAGACGTTAGGGCGAAAATGCCTCTAACTATTAGGAAGGAAGGGGGGGGCTTCGCTTATGACAATAGGACTACAACTCCCAGGCAACACCAGGCGCCATTACCTGTTTTCAGAGCACAGGGACTCCTTTCTGCTACATATTTCCCTATCTCGTCTCCTCCGCCTGTGGTCAGAGCCGCTGAGCTGACAAGTCTCGGCAGAGTGCGGGTTTGGCGCAGCTTTAGGCGGCTGCTGGTTGTCGCTGTCTGGACTCGCCGCTGTTCGCAGTTCTAAAGTGTTTTTGTTGTTTTTTTGAGTCGTAGTCTCGATCGGCTCCAGCTGCTTCGGGGAAGGGACACACAAGCTTTGCAAGCTAACGTTAGCCGATAGCCCCCGTGGTTAGATTTTTACGGGGCTTATATCCGCTGCTGCTGCTGCCCCGCCAGGTAAATCAGCTAAAGCTCCTCAGCCACGATGGTTTCTCTCGTTTCGGCCACTTCTCGGTGTTGACATTGATCATTAATTCATCTGTTCCGAGAAGCTCCGCTTGGTCTGTGCGCAGGTTCGGCCCGCTTTTGTTTTTATTGTTGTTGTTGTTGTTTCTGCACAGAAGCAACAGAAAGGAAAAGAAGAAAAAGAAAAAAAGCAGAAGTTGTTGGAGGGGGTGGGGGGAGTAGGTTTGTTTTGGCTAGCTAGGGTTAGCTTGGTGTCAACAAAAGCGTCAGCTGCTGACTCGGGATTATCGCGAAAAGCTCCACAAAGCAGGATGGCGCAACACGACCCCTCGCATGTCGCCAGCTCGCAGAAAGCGCTGATGCTGGAGATGAAGAGCCTCCAGGAGGAGCCCGTGGAGGGCTTCAAGATAACTCTGGTGGACGAGGCGGACCTGTACAACTGGGAGGTGGCCATCTTCGGACCGCCGAACACTCACTATGAAGGGGGATATTTTAAGGTAAGGAGATCTGTTGTTGTTGTTGTTGTTATACCGGCAAAGTTTGGCGCTGGCACTAAGGAGATGTGATCGATCATCCAGGGTTCCTTCGCGGTCTGGAAAATTATGTGGTTTAATGACGGGGTTTTCCCAGATAAGATAATTGTTTATGGGGGGGAAACGTGTGTATTTTTTTAGACTTTTATTTCCTATTCTGTTGTCCACAAGCTTTGTTGTTCCATCCATCTGTTTGCCTCCCACCAGCCTCTCAGTATGCATCTATCTGCTTGAGATTCATCCATCTCTCTCTCTCTCTCTCTTTCTCTCTCTCTCTCTCTCTCTCTCTCTCTCTCTCTCTCTCTCTCTCACCTCTGTTAGTCTTCCACCCATCTGTTCATCCACCCATCCGTTTATTATGATCAAGATTTTCCTCACCAATACCCACTTCAGAGTGTGACTAATGTGTTGTTTTTCTGTTATTCTAAGGAGTATATAACACAAAGAGGACAGCTGTGCTGCAGGTTCTTTAACAGAGGAATTAAGTTTGTAAATCCAGCAGAACAGGGAAGGGGGGGGGGCATCTTTTAGATCATTCCTTTTTCTTTCTCCATTAAAACATGTTTTAAAAAAGAGATGCACTGATCCAATACCAGGATCGAATATCGGCTCTGATATTGGCTAATTAGCTGCATCGGATATCGGATCAGCAACGCTGATCCAGTACTTTCTTTTTATATATATATATATATATATATATATATATATATATATATATCATAACAGAGCAATACAATTACAGCGATCTAGTCACTTCAGTTATATGTTTACAACGCCGGTGAGGTCATCACGCACAGCAGCTAGTGATGATCAAGCCAGGTCTGCTATTTGGAAACATTTCAAACTTGATACGCCAACAAGTATCTGCAATAAAGTCGGTCAATTCAACACCACAAACATGGTACGGTATTAAGGGTTGGCAAAAATATCCATACTCGAACGTTGCATCCGGATACAATACTAATTTAGCACGGTATTAACACTAAATATTTTGCATACGAGGCAAACAAAGAAGGGAAACCCAGAGATCTTGACTGTGTGCAAACAGCTCTTTAAAGTAGTGGCAACAAAGTCAAGCAGCACAACAAACTTGGCCAAACATCCTAAGGACCGACACCCTGGCCTTCATGATGAATTCCTACAGGTTAATAAGTTAAAGTCCCTGTTCATAATTTAGTTTAATGCATTAAACGTATTACTGGCGTTAGTGCGGTGGTCCGCATTAATGTTGTGTGATTAGCTGTGGCTAACGTGCTACTAGGCATGGGTTATATTTGGGTTATTTATTTAGCATTTATTTCGCGCACTTCTTTAACTAGCGTTTGCGATTCTGTTGAGGAATCATGTTCCATGTTGAGATTGAAAAAGGTGAGTTTTTCATGTTAAAACATTTTTCATAATTTTATCCACTTGGTATTGAAAATTGTATCGTGTCAAATATTCATTGAGCCGTAGTATCGGCTCGGTGTCGGCCGATGTGATCAGCCAAGGTATCGGATTGGATCGGAAAAACAAAATTGGATTGGTGCATCTCTGCCGCTATTGATTTATTAGAAAGGTTTTTTTTATATATATATATATATATATATATATATATATATATATATATATATATATATATATATATATATATATATATATAATTCTTCATAGTACATCATGTTTGTTGATGTGTTTGTTGACTGCATTAGTGGGATTTCTTAGGTGCACTTAATGTATCTGGCAGGAAACATGTGTTTGTTTTGCAACATCTCCCTGCCAAAAGTACTAGTCCGAGAGCTTGTGTCATATACTCATAAAGTTCTGGCTAATTTTGATAAATGTTTTAACCCTATGGATATGAAGTTATGTTTTTGTTGTTTGTTTGTTTTTTTATGGTCAAGGCTCGGATCAAGTTCCCTACAGACTATCCTTACTCCCCGCCTGCTTTCCGCTTCCTCACCAAAATGTGGCATCCCAACATATATGAGGTTGAGTATCAGAGCCCAACAGCCTGTGCTTTTTTTTATTCACATCATGCGTTTCAAAATCCGCAGTCAGCCTGTAGTGAAATAAGCTGATTTTTCTCTGTTTTAGAATGGCGACGTCTGCATTTCTATTTTGCACCCACCAGTGGACGACCCACAGAGCGGAGAGCTGCCTTCGGAAAGATGGAATCCTACCCAGAATGTCCGGTCAGCAACCCCCTCATCATTTTCTTTCTTCGTATATCTCTCTCCGGTTTGATCCCTTCTCCTCCCTGCTTTGTCCCCTCTCCGCCGCTTCAATAATTTAGCCGCCTCGCTCGGACTCTTATCGCATGACATACATTAGCAGGGCTGTCTTCCTCACCTGTTCAGAGAACTTGACACTGGATCCACCCACTAATATGTTTTAAAATAATCCTGCAACAGGGACACTGTTTGTATGCATCCTGTTGATAACTTGGCTGAGAATAGATATTCCCATAACCATGATAGGTAAACAAAAAAAAGGAATGAATCGTTTTCTCTTAAGATGAATCAACAGTTCAGAGGGTGATTAGATCTGAACGATGTTCAGAAAACCTGATCTTTTTCTGTAAAGTGAACGCATCATACATAAAGTGCACCTGGGTGAGGTACTCTTTGATGTGGAAGTTGTTACTGAGTGACGAAGACTGAAAACAACCTATTTTTAGCGTCAGTGAGGTGTTCACGATAAGGCCAGAGGAAGGCGAGGTAGAAACAGTTTTAAAGGAAGTTTATTTCCATGACTTGAGACATGCCTTCAGATTTTTTAGGCTTGGAGAGAGCAAATCCTTCAGTGGATAACGAGAAGGCTGAACAGAGTGCAGCAGTTTCACTCGGTTTTATCCTTTGAAACTATCAACCACTGTTGTCATGGAACAATCCTGGATTTGGCAACCTTCTGAAAATCTCTGTTAAGGCAGGGATTTACGCTCTCAGTGGAAATACCGACGGCAAAAGCTGTTTTGGCCATGCTAATTGTGCTAATTGCTAATATATGGTGCCAAAGATGAGTGTATTCATTTTGTTTTAATTTTAAATTGAAAATTTAGATTTTTACAGCTACTGCTTTAAATAAATAAATAGAATTCCTGGTAGGAAGGCTAGAAAAATTTTTTACGTCAAAGCTTTTCAAAAATTGGTCTTCAATAAATTCTGATTTGTCTTTAATTTTCATGCAACTTTTCCCAAGCTGTTTATAGACGATGTGGGTATTGTCTTCCTTTTATAAGGAAAAAAAACAAACACAGGTTCCATTAATACCATTACAGCAGCAGCAGCTCTGGCTGTGCTCCAGATCCAGGGCTCTGCTGTTATGTCCTCTCAATTAATCCTCTTACAAGCTGAAATGTCCTCGGAGAAAAGGAAAATTTCAGTTCTAATCTTGTCACCAACCTGCGCTGGTCATTCCATCTCAGTTCCACCTGTGATCCATTTCACGTTTTCCTGTAATATGATTCAACATGTAGAAAACTCTTTCCCGGTAAGTTGAGTCAGCACTTTGCATGAATGGAGCTGAGCTGCAGCTTGAAGGATATATTTTCCAGGAATAAAAAAAGGTAGCTGCTTCATATGTATTTGGAATACCTGTTCAGGTTTGTGTCAACAGAGTTGTAAAAGGATTGAAAGCATCTCTTATGTTGCCTGTTATTTGCTGTGGTTATGAACAGAACTGTGGTATATTTAGTGACTTTACTTTTATATCGAAAACCCATTTCTGTAACACTCTTTCCACTACAATAACTCTTTTAATTATGTCTTGAACAGTTGCCCTAGAATTGGGGGGGACTATAGATTTTAAAGTTCAGCTAACACATTTTCTAATTTTCCTCCAGCACATTTTGTCTGTCGCAGCAGTAAAATAAACGCACAACTTCCGTGTCCCTGTTAATAAGGCTTAGCTGACACACACATATCCTTTAGAGTTTCGTTTGTTTCCTGGTACGTATTTGCTAAACAAGCCCAGAGGAAATCTTGAAGCAGGAAGCAGAAACTGCTCGGCTTGCTTCGGTTCAGAGGGTTTAGCTTTTACCAGGGGTAGTGGCAGCAGACGATTTCGTATCGAGCATTAAACCAGCGCTCGGGCTGGTTCTGCTGCTGCTGTGGTCACAAACCGCAGCTTCTGCATCCTGCTTCCAAAAGTGGCCCACACAATGTCGCTCACTGGGCCACTTTCTTGCATGCCAAGCCTCTGCAGAGTAACAGAGCTTTTGTGCTAAGTTTGTTGTCCTGAAACATCTTAGGATTGATGTACATTTTTATCTGCGGCAGTATATAATGGTTGTTTCAGTTGTATATTCTCTCTTTTTTTTTTTTTTTTTTTTTTAACAAAATGAGAGGAACAGATTCTTCTAATAATGTTCTTGTATCAGTTTCCCAAATAGCCTTTTATACAAAATCATTGACGTTTTAAATCATAGTAATCCTAAAAGGTGATAGAGATCAAATTTTCTTTTTTTTTTTTCTTTTTTTTTTTTTTTTAAAAAGAGAATAAATAAATAATCATTCAGAGCCTTGTTGTTTGCATCCTGTTGAAAGCCGGTGCAGAGTCGAACTAACATGCCGTTCTCCCTCTGCGTTTGCTTTTAGGACCATCCTACTGAGTGTGATCTCGCTGCTGAACGAGCCCAACACGTTCTCCCCCGCCAACGTGGACGCCTCGGTCATGTATCGCAAATGGAGGGACAGCAAAGGCAAGGACCGGGAGTACGTAGAGATCATCAGGTAAACGCCACCTCCCCACTATTTGGGGGCGGAGCCATAGAGGTAGATCGGCTCACTTCATTGGTTTAGCCCTTCAGCGGCTGTCATGTAGCTGCTTTGTTTCCCTCGCTGTGCGTATACAATGCTCGCAAAACTGTACTCTTTGCAGTCTTTTACTATTTGTCACGTTAAAAGCACAAACCTAAATGTTTGTTTTATTGGGGGTGGGGATTTTATTTGATAAATTAACACAAGGTAGTGCATAAAAGTGAGTAGAAAGGCATATCTGGCTGCCAAAGTTTTTGGCAAATCAACGATGTGAAAAGTGTGGTGTGCATTTGTGTTCAGGTCTCATCAGACCAGTGCGCCTTCCCTCACATGCTTGCGGTCTCCCCTACATTGCTAGTGAAAAATGGGGCTTTTCTTCTTGCCGCTCTTCCATAAAGGTCAAATTTGCGGCGTGAGATGTGGATCTCCGCAGCTCCTCCAGAGTTATCAAAAGCTTCATAAGTGCTCTCCTCTCTCGGCTTGCCATTTAAGCTGGTCAGCCATGTCTGGGTGGCATCACAGCTGTAGTGCACTCCTTCAGTGTTCAGACGATGGATTGAGCTGTGCGCAGTGAGATGTACGAACGACGGGGAAATTGTTTCTCAAAGCTAGCTCTGCTTCAAACCTGTCCGCGGTCGTCTTCGTCTTTGTTCCTGGGCCTCGGCGATGCTGTTCGCTGTCCGGCCTTCTTAGAACGTCTAGATTAATAGTAGGGTAAATAAAACGCAGTTGGTCGCCATGTATTTCATTTAGGGACATCAGGAGTAAACGGTGAATAGAAATATGCGCCCCAGTTTTAGATTTTTTTTTTTTATTCTTCTTCTTCAAAAAGACGTTAAACAGTCTGTTTTCCTTCCTCTTCCTGATTATCAACTGCTTTGTTTAATCACTTAAAATCCCAGTAAATACTAGCCTCGTGAGACCATCCTGATCTCGCGAGCTTTCAAGGTTTCACTCGCAGATCACTCTGGATACTTTCCGTTAAAGTTTTAAATTTGGAGCCGTTCACCAAACGAACGTCCAATCAGCGTTGGCATTGAGGCGGGTTGAGGTGTGACGCAACGAGAAGATCGACAGTTCAGTCTAAAGAACATGGCGGCTTCAGCCGATGAAACTAGCGTTAGCGCGGCTATCGAGCAAGTTTTATCGGAATTACAGAGTATTTCTTTGCTGAAAGAAGAGCAAAACACTCCTCTGGAGGCTTTTCTCAGAGGAAAAGATGTTTTTGCTCTTCTCCCAACTGGTTTCGGCAAGAGCTTGTGGTTGTGTTTACGTCGTCGCTGTTAGTACGTCATATGCTTCGTTGATCTGATTGGTTTATTTGGCCCGTCTTTCACCAACATAGGCCAATCAGCTAACCAGTATTTTCGCCCCTTCCCAAAATTACTTCAGCGGAAGGTTTCCAGATGGATATGCGAAGCAAATCTATCTGGCGGAGTCAGGTTAAGTAAATACATTGACATAATTGTAAAGTAAGGAAATGTCAAAAGATGTCACAAGTTCTAAAGGCTTTGAATTTACAGAGGCCACAAAACTGTAACAGCTGTTCCCTGAAATCTGCCCCCCCCCCCAGGAAACAAGTGATGGCCACCAAAGCTGAAGCCGAGCGCGACGGAGTCAAGGTGCCCACCACGCTGGCCGAGTACTGCGTCCGGACGCGCGCCCCGGCCCCCGACGAGGGCTCCGACCTCTTCTACGACTATTACTACGACGACGACGACGTGGAGGGGGAGGACGGCGACTGTTGCTACGACGAGGACGACTCCGGCAACGAGGAGTCATGACGCGCTTTTTTGGTGGCAGAAGCGCCTAAATCTGTCCGACCAATGCTCCTCCTTTCTCTCTCTGCCCGGGTTGCCAGATACTCCAGGTTTACAACCAAGATTGGAAGCTTCCTTCTTCTAAATCAATAAGAGCTTTTTTTCCTTGAGCCTTAGAGGTTAAAAGTTGATGCCTCGCCCCTCGAGGGTCAGACTTGGTCAAATTTGCACCAGCAAGAAACAAGTCACCAGTTCCGTTTTTTTGCGTTTTCCGGTCCTCATCGTCACCTAAACCTTACTTTGAGAGAATTGCGTAACTGCTCACCTATTCCAGCGTCGTTAGTTCATGCGTTTAGATTAAAGTGTTGTTGTTGGGTAAGTACCACTGCGAACAGTGACATTTACTGGTGTAAACTCTCCAAAACATGACTCAGCCTCTTTCTCCCCGTCTCATATGTGTATTTCTCTAATTGTAAGTGGCTGCTGCTCTCTGATGGAAATTGCCCAGTTTACGCAGCCTGTTTGTGCTGGACAAAGCTCGACGTTTCTAAGTTTTACAGCCTCTCTCTCTCTCTGTCTCTCTCTCTGTCTCTCTCCCTCTCCCTCTTCGATAGGACAAGGCACGAATGAATTGTTACGTGACAGTGTTTTCATAGTTCTTGTGCATGCCAGAGAATCTCGGAAAGCTTTTTATCTCTGTCTTACTTACTGGTGGACTGTTTGCCTCCTTCACGACCCGCGACCACGCAAAGACTTTGTCGTGATGACGGAGGAGCGGCCGGCCGGCCGAGTCGGCGGCTCAGTTCCTCACACGAGCAACGCAAACTTTTTTTTGCTAACATGAAACTGATGTTTGCTGGCTGTCTTCTAGTTGCTGTTGGACGTGTTTCTCCGGGGCTGTGTTTGTTCGGATTTCCAGGACGTGTAAAACGACCGTTTTGTTGAGGTTTTTTGTTTTGTTTTTTAAGGGGAATGGGCATAGAAGAAACTGTTGATCAGAGTTTTATTTCTCCTTGGGCTCGGTCTCTGCAACGCCTGACTGACCCAAAGACCTATAGCATTGTGTAGAAGAAACCCTTCAGCGTTTTTGACTAGTGTTTAGCGTGCTCTCTGTCTTTCTTTGCTTTTCTGGCCCTCTTGCAAGCTTCATGATTATAATTGGCTTTATTTAATTTTTTTTGTTAGACATTTTTGCTCAAGTGGTTGGCCAAGAGACCTGTAGATAGGAGGACTGCTAGGATTACTGAAGTTTTCAGCCCTTCAAGTGGAAGTAAGAAGAATCAGACCGCCCTGTTTTATTTCTCATGACCTATTCTTTGTGTTAGCTAAAGGTGAACAGACTTTGATGATATTTTTAGAGTGTATGGGTGTCCTGCGTGTATTCTATTTTTCTGCAGCAATATTGATTTTAAATTTCTTTTAAACCGGGACATCATAAAGAATTTCTCAGGAGAAAATTACATGCGACAAAACAATTAAGACAAGCAACTAATTTCCTCTTGCGGTGGTCTTCAGTGTTGTTTTACAGCTTCTACAGGAACCATAATCAATATGCACACGTAGCTGTACCAATGATCACCACGTTGTTTTATTTACCTGTGTCTGTTTTTTTATTTCAGCTATTTAAACCGGAAATAAAAATTTATTTGAAAGAACAATGTGTCGTCTTATGTGGATGGAAGATAATGTTGAAGTTTGCTCTTACTTAGTTGACAATACGTCCCTAATATTTGTAAAGGGTTCCTATGTAATCCTAAAAAGTCTGGAAAAGTGAAGTGTGTGTATTTTTTTTTAATCATTTTCTAAGTATGGAAAAATTAAAATGGAACAGGAGACGTTTAAGTTTTCAGACACCTATTACCTGAAAGATATAAAAAAAAAAATCAGACTTTTCTAAAAACTTAAGGACTTTATGCACTGATTTGTATCCAGATGACGACTTTTGTCTTTAGTTTGCAACACATCAATCTACATCAATATATCGATCTAATGATTAACGATCCAATTACATCGGTGCAACATGAAAATACCGATCCATAGCTTAATTTTTAAGATGCGTCTTTATTTTGAAATACAGGCATAAGACTTTAGTGAGCTGGTGATCTATTCCCTTTTGGTATTTTAAATTAGACAAATGCTGTTTTTGATTTTAATGCCTGATACCTGGCAGAACTTACAAATAAAATGGTAATTTCATTTTTTTCAGCTGACAGCAATGTATATAGTGTAAAATGGGTGAATGATGTGTATTAGATGGGCAGATACTGTATCGATCGGAAACCGCAACAGACTTTGTAATATCGATGAATATCGTATCGTCATACAAACAAATCAACGTAACATTGGATTGTGATAAAGCCGGTGATTTACACCCCTAATAATGGGTTCAGCTTAGATTTCAAACACTGCTTTGGAATTCCATTAATTATTATTGGATTATTATTGAAAAACTGTGATTTGAAGGAATCTAATTTAATCTTTAATCTAACCTGGTCCAGATTTTTTTGTAAAGTAGCAAATTTAAACCCAGTTTATTCAGTTTATCTCAAAGAAAAAAAAACTTTGGGGTGATGTACACTTCTAACTTTGTTCAGATAACCCCAGATAGTAAAACTGACATGTTCTTTTACAACAAATCAAAAGCCATCTTTTGTGATAATTGACAATTTATGACAAAAAGGTAATAAAACCCAAATAAAATGCGGTATTTAAATGTCCACGGCGACAGAAAAATGAACCATAAAAAGAAGTCTGGAATAATATGTATATTTTGTAGTAGCCCTGTTTGTAACCCAAATCCTAACCCTTGCACTGACTTTTACTTTGACTCTCGTATCCTTTAAAATATCACTGATGGACTTTTTAGATTTTGTCACAACCTGTTCTTCCAGTCTTCAGTATGTGAATGTTTTAGTTTTTCTTGGAGCTTTATACTTAAGTAGACTTATCTTTCTAGGTCAACATTTGTCACAGTGCTCTTGTAAAGTAGTTGTCGAAACAATAGTAATCTTAGATCCTTTTCCAGATAGTTTAAACGCGAGATAACTTGTATTGGAGTACTTGAAATCCATCAAGTATGACATGCATGATGCTGAGTCTGTGTAATTAAATTATTAATTTAAAGGGCTGTGTTTAATATTGTGAAGTTAAGCCTGAGAAGTCATTCTGTGAAAAAAACTGGTAGTAGTTGTTTAAGGAGGAAGGCAGCAAATGTACTTCAGTTTGGTTTTATTATTATAGCATTATTTTGCAATTAATGACATCTCAAAGCACTTCACAAGTCAATATTATCCAATCATAGCAAGATTCAAAGTCAAATGCATTCCAAATTGCTCCAAGTTATCAAACAATGCAGTGAAGTTCACTTTTTTATTAAAATTTTTAAAAAAGTTTTCTATTAACAATAAATTGGTTTATAGGTTTTCTATCTAAGGAAACTCAGCAGATTCCAGCGACTTGCAGGATTCACTCCTGGATGAGCAGCACAATGTCTGCTTGCATTGTGTCACTGACTTAGCAGCAATCCCTCATACTGAACATGCATGTGGCGACAGTGAAAAGGAAAACTCCCCTTTACACAAGAAGAACCATTCAGCAGAACCAGACTCAGGGTAAACACCCAGTCTGCCACGACAGACTTGGGGTTTGAGACAACAGAGCATACACACAAAAAAACGCAGAAGGACTGATCTAGGAGTCTTTTCTATGTTAAAGAAAAAGTAAAGAGTTTACAGCAAATATGACTCCTTTAGACGTTTCATCTAGGAGAGAAAACAACTAAACAGATTAGCTCTGAGCCAGTTTTCAGTACAGCTAGTCTCACTAAAAGCTCAACCAATAGCTATGTTTAGAAGAGAGACATGGTTAAACGATGAAAGACAGGACCTTGTCTATCACCCATAGAAGGTGAACATCAAACTGTTTGGAGCATTAGCTCAGCCGATGCTCCCCCTCATAATGCCGAGTCAGAAGTAGCTTCTAGGGAGAGGAAAAAACAGAGAAAACATAGTTAATGTTAAAATAAGTATTAGGAGGATGTTACAGAGTGAGGGAAAATGACCATTATGTCCTCCAGCAACCTAAGCAACAGGTAGCAGTCCGCTAAGCTCCATGTTAAACAGCACAACAACCTTTGATTCACACTTACCAGTCTGATGATGCCCTGAACATACACACGTATCAGGATATGATGTTGAAAGTGAGGTTTGGTCGTCTCATGACTGCTACCCATAGTCCATTCCGCATCTATTTTAGATCAGAGAT
Source organism: Fundulus heteroclitus (assembly GCF_011125445.2). NCBI lineage: Eukaryota > Metazoa > Chordata > Actinopteri > Cyprinodontiformes > Fundulidae > Fundulus > Fundulus heteroclitus. Next base: position 12,032,057 of record NC_046366.1, read on the forward strand.
CCGAGCTCCTTGGCTTTGATGGTAAACTTAAAAATCTCAATCCATTGTTGTTTTTTCCCGAAGAGATCGTGTGAACGAGTGTGACAGTTAAAGGCATACTATGCAACATTTTTCAGTTAATTAATGTGTTCCATACCGTTTTGGATGATTAAATGAGTCATTTCAGGTCGAACAAAGGTTTTCTCGGCCGCCCTGGGGGTCTGTGGGGGAAATACCGCACTTGCAATTGCAGGAGCCCTCGGCCCGCACACACAGAAGTCTCGCTTTACGGCGAGAACTCCATGTGTTTTTGCCCTGCCATTCACTATATGCACGCGCGAAAGCAACAACAAAGAACCGCGTGTTAACGTCAAATAAACATGCAAGCATATCGAGTTTTATTATTATTATTATTATTATTATTTATTTATTATTTTTTGTATTATTTTGGCGAGACGCTACCGCGGCGGCCGCGGCAAGGCGAGGCGGCGGCCGCGGCTTGGCGAGGCGGTGGCGGTAGCGTCTCGCCAACATAAATAAAATAAAATAATAATAATAATAATAATAATCAAACTGGCGAGGCGGCGGTGGCGGCGGCGGCGGCGGCGGCGGCGGCGGCGGCTTGGCAAGGCGGCGGCTTGGCGAGGAGGGGGCGGCTTGGCGAGGCGGCCGCGGCGGCCGCTTCGCCAAGATAGCGCTGCGGGAAGCCTGATGTTCATACCTTCACTGTGTTAGTCATTGTTTGTACTGCCGTTTTTTCCACTTTTCGTTGCGTTCGCCTGTCTGCTAAGCTCAAAACAACCGCGCCTGGCTTCATGGAGAAACCAGAACAGCTGAGCATCTTTACGACAGTGCACTTTTACTTTCGCCCTCTGGGGGACCTCGCTGGAAAATTAACCCCGGTTGCATAGTATACCTTTAATGACACAGCACATTTCACCGTGTTTTTAACTTTTTAAAACAAGAACACAAAGGCAGCGTTGGGGATAAGGATATGTAAACAAACTGAAGCGGATTTCCCAATGCCCCAGTATCCCACAATGCAATGCGGTTGTTACATCACCCTTTCAAGCCCCATAGTAGCATAACTACAGAGATAGCTCAGGATAACGTAAGCCACTCTATGAGCTTTATCAAAAAAGGAACGTTTTAAGCAGTCTTAAAAGTAGACAGGGTGTCTGCCTCACAGACTAAAACTGGGAGTTGGTTCCACAGAAGAGGAGCTTGATAACTAAAGGATCCTCCTCCCATTCTACTTTTAGAGACTCTGAGAACCACCAATAGACCTGCAGTCTGAGAGCGAAGTGCTCTGTTAGAGTAATCATGTCTTTGATGTATTTTGGAACTTGATCATTAAGGGCTTTATATGTGAAAAAGAACATTTTAAATTATATGATGGATTTAATAGGACACCAATGAAGGGAAGCTAAACATGAAATTAAAATCAAAATAGGATTTCTGTTTTTTTTTTTTTTTTTTTTTTTTCATCAGAACTCTCATTTTAGCATTTTGGATAAGCTTAAGGCTGTTTATTGGGTTTTGTTGACTTTCTGATAGTAAAGAATTACAATAGTCTATCCTCAACATGACGAATGGATGGCCTAGTTTTTCAGCGTCACTCCCCGACAGGATATTGCTAATTCTGGCAATAATCTGGAGGTCAACGAAGGAAATACAAAAACCTTTTTAATATGGCATTTGAATGACATTTCCGTGTCAAAGACAACACCAAGCTTCGTCACTTTATTACCAGAGGCCAAATTAATGCCATGCGATTTAAGTGATTGACTATGCAAGTTTATTTTTCAAAAACACTGTTCCCAAAATAACAACGTATGTATTGGCTGAATTTAAAAGCAGAACATTAGAGATCATTATAGAATTGGCCCAAGCACTGAACCCTGTGGTACTCCAAAATTAACCTTGCCGTATGAAGAAGATTTATCATTAACATGAACAAACTTGAATTTGACGAGATTTAAACCACACAAACATATTTTTGGCTCTAATGAAACTTCATATGAACCAGCCTTGTGCTGTTACCTTGATTCCAACAGCACAGTTAATGTCTTTCGAAGAAAAATACTGTTATTGACTGCATAAAATGGAGCACTGAGATCTAGCAGGACAAGTACAGATACAAGTTCATTGTCTGGGGCTATGAGAATATCATTGTGACTTTCACCAGTTCAGTTTTTGTGTTACGGTGAGTTTTGAAACCTGACGGAAACTAATCAAGATATATCAGAAGTGCAAATGCTCACACACTTGATTAGCAACTGTTTCCTGAAGAATTTATGATAAGAAAGGAAGAGTAGTTGCAGGTCTTTAGATGTACAGAGCTATATTTACTTGCTGGTCATATTGCATTCCTACCTGAAAATCAATGTGAAATGCAAAATTCTTGTTATTGCACCTAGGCCCTGGAGTTTGTCAGAAAACCCCCAAACACTTAATCTATGTTACTGGACTCTGGGAACATGGAAGTCAGCGTTCATGCTAAGGAGATTTTCTCCTTTTGTTGGATGTTTCTTATCCCATGGAATTGGCTGCATTTATCAAATACATTTAGTATAATCTACAACAATAGTTTAGATATTGGGGTCTCTGTCTCACCATTAAAGAATGTGGTTGGAAAAACAGTATAATAAATTTTTCTTGTTGGTTGTGCGGCAGGGTGTGGTTTGCACATAAAGGTCTGCTTTTGGTTGGCTGATAATGCGCTCATGACGACTCCGTGACTTAGACCTGTTGGTGACACCTGCCCTCGAGCTCTATCTAAAAATAGCACAATCCTCCAGTGAACTACATCTAAAATATTATTTCATTGCGTTGCTCTTCCTTTGGAATCACTCTTGCATTTATATTGATTTAGAAATGACAATATCTAAAAAAAGAATTAAAAATATGTTAATTTTACATAAAGTTATAGCAAGCTCTGACTCTTCTAGTTCAAATGTCAGTGCTGATAGCCCTTCGTATGACACAGTACCAATGAAGTAGCTCTCAGTTTTAAAAAGGTTGGTGATCTCTGACCTAAAAGCTGCTGACTGAGACAGATAAATTGAGAGATGAGAGAGAGGTCGTACTTCTGAACTGACCAGGAAGTGAATGATCGAGGGATGGACAGTTGGATATTGCATTTGGAGTTCAGCAATATATATATTTTTTCAATACTCTAATCAATAAAAGAGCAGGGTCAAATGGATCAAAATTTACTGCCAAGTTTTCTCTCAAAATAATGTATTATTTATTTGTTTGTAAAACGCCTGTTTCAAAGTGTGATGGCATGTTCAGCCACTGGATTATACGTGAAAATACATTTTAAAAGCACTTGACAAGTTAGAAAACTAAAACAAAAAACAATTTTAAAGATGATTTCAAACATTTAAAAAGGGGGGTTCAGGTTCAACAAACTTAATGGCACTAGTAACGTACAGTACTGTCTATGCTTTCTTCCCCCATAGAGATAGAAGAGACTAACATGACATCCCTGACAAAGGCAGAAAAGAAAAAAAATCTGAATTAAAAGACATTTCTAAAGTTTTGAGTTGTTTGTCAAAACTGGAGATCAGGAAGTGTGGACTTGAGCCACTCAAACTTCAGAAAAAGGCGTTACCATGAATGCATCATGAACGAAAGTGTGAGAGAAGATTACGGATCCCTTTTCAAATTAAACTTTGACATTCTCTTTGCAGAAACTGCAGAATACTAAATAACTAAGTAATGTTTGTACTTTTAGTGAGAGAAAAAAAATCGTACAACTACGTTGTGCTGCATTGAAGTAAAATTTCCACATAACATTTAATGCAGCATAGAGCGTCGCTCACTGATGACGTTTCCCAAACAAAGCAGCTCAGGTTAGAAAAAAAAAACACCGGCAGAGAGAAATTGCATTAGATGTATGAACTGCTTTTAATATAAAGAGTAAAGACAACGTTTGCAGTCATGTCTGTAAATTATGCTGCTGGACTTTCTCCGTACGCAGATAAAGGTGTCTGCGGATTGCCTGAGGTAAATTCTGGCTTCTTTTAGCTATAAAGAGAGCTCTTTGAACAGCTAGTTAGCGTCTTAGCCGAAGTCGGTTTAGATAATGAGAAAGTTGTGAAGGAACAGATTGTGCTCCAGTAAACCTAGAGTTATAGGTAGGCTACAAACCATTTTCCGGGTCGAAATAACATTAACCTGCCATGGGACTGCTGATGAAAATGCGCCTGTATGGCTAAATTTGGCATATTTACACGTTGATAGTCACTGTAAGCATGTCAGTGAATATGCATTGTCCCATTTAAAATAAATAAACTCTATAAGATATCTGGGTTTACACATTTTTGATGTCAGAAGGTGTTGGTGGTGTTTATTTACAAGGTGTTCTCTGCGCTGTAATCACTGATGGGTTTTTATTTTTAAGTTAAGTCCAACCATGAGGAGTTAAGAAGCAGTGTTTTATTATATATATATATATATATATATATATATATATATATATATATACAGAGTATACTACTCTGTGTATCTGTTTTTGTTTTACACGTTGCACATCTCGTAAAGATGCTTAAAAAGCCTTAGATCAAAAATAATCTTTATACTGTTTACTACTTATACTTAGGATGTGACAAAAAGATCCAGCTTTTAATTTAAGTACATTTACTCAATAGAGAAACAAATCTGATAACAATAAGCATCTTACAAAATCATAGCTGACACCACTATTGTCACCCATAATGTCAATGCTTTGTACTCCCTTTTTGCCAGTCAGGGAGCTCTTGGTCTAACATTTTTAATCAAACTGGTTTATACCCAGCAGGGATCTTTGGCCAGCTCTATAGATTGTGCAGAGGCCATTGGTTCTCTCTGAACACACAGGTGTTCTAAAGGTTTTAGGTCTGGGGGCTGAGGCGTTCTGTGTTAATATTGTTTAAGATTGTTATCGTCCTGAAATACCCGGTGACAACCTCCTGGTTTTCCAAAGAGTTTGTGTTGTCATTCACTCTGATAGGACTCTCAGCACTGGAAGAGAATCAGGCTTCCAGCATCATAGGTCCTCCGCCGTGTTCAACAGTGAGCACGGGTTACTTTCCTACACGCCCAGACGCTGTTTCACAGCAAACCCAACTGGAGCGTTTGGTGCTGAAAATCTCTTGTCTCATCTGACCAAAGTGCACAGTTCTTGTAAAAGTCCCAGCAGAGTTTAGCAAACTGCAGATGTTCACATTTGGGATGGTAGGACAGAAAGCAGTAAACATTTACTGCATTTCATCATGCGTTCAAAGACAATGACAATAAGATTCTTATGACAATTAAAAATAATTCCGATAAAGGAAAATGGTACATTAGTTGCCAGTCCCTACGGCACAGTTTAAGTCATGTCTAAAAGGAGAAGCATTTTGTGTTCGGATCCGATTTACTTGTGTGTATGCATGGATCGTCTTCCATTTCATGAAATGTTGTATGATATAACCTCTCAAAATTGCACTGCTTCCTTTTTATTTATGTGTCAAACAAATACTATTGACGACTGATTATTCCAGTTGTTGATTTTTGTATTTTCTGATCTTTGGCAGACGTTTGACAGTCCTGAGGAGCTAAAGGCAAAAGTGGAAACGCTTTCTCAGCTCATTAAAGAATCTCAGTACTTGGTCGTCCACACTGGAGCTGGAATTAGCACCTCAGCCGGCATTCCTGACTTCCGGTGAGACGAAATCATTGCACACCATGTCCTCCGTCACGTTCAACTGTAACTTATTCCATTAATTTGGTTGGAAAAGTGTGTACACCCTTAAACATATACAGGTATCCCACTCTTCTCTTACTGGACAAAGGCTCTGGAAAAAAGTGTGGCTGAAATGTGATTCTTCTATAGCAGTGTGTCCCTGTGCAGTCGTCATATCTAACCCTCGGTTGTCTACTCCTGCTACAGATGTGAATCTGCAGTAGGCATAGAAACACATTTGTGATTGTGTTTAGTCCACCAGGTCACATTTATGGGGTTAAGGGCTTGCACAGAAAATTAGCTCTTTAAAAGTGTCTTCCACTGACAAAAAAATGTATGGTTCACCTTATAATCTGGTGCTTCTTATATATGATTACCGTTGAGCTTGCTCACTGATTTTTATGTGGTACAATGCGTCTTATAATCCGGTGCTCTCATGGTCCGAAAAATACAGTATACCAAATCTGATTAATCAATTTTTCTTTTGTCTTCCTCTTCATTTCACAAATAGGAATTAAAGAAATTATACATTTGCTTTTGTTTCAAGCATTTTGTGTGGAAGTTGACCTGAAATCAAAGAGCAACTAAATGCAAGCTGTGAAACATGCTTGTAAAACAAGATGGCGGCCCTGCCATTGTAAACAATGAAAGTATCATAAAATGTTTGCTGGTAGTGGCATTACACAATGAGCTCAGAACAGTATTAAATAGGTAAATGAAAGTGTCTTGTGTTGTGGTAAATTTTTTTCCTATTTGCAATATTTTGGCAATATATTTTTCTAAATCCGTATTCAGCATCGGATGCTATTCCCTTTATGAAAGCCCAATGAGTGCATTGACAAAAGAAATTCCAGATTTTTCCAAAGTTGTTCACGGCCGTGGATTGAACCACTGTGGTGTGTATGTGCGCCGTGGAGGGCAGAGCAACTGCTGCTGCAGCCGCAACGACAGTTTTCTCTCTCCTGCACCTAACTCCGTTAGGAGGTATGGAACAGATCAGTCTCTTCTCCCCTCTCTGCTTCTGTCTCTCTCACACCAATACTTGTCCAGACAGAGAGAGAAACTGTGCATCATTAGTTCAGCCTGATCTGTGATCCAGATATTTATCCTGGTGAATTATTTTATCCTCAGAAAATATCCAAGACATTTTTCAATATACAAGAATACAAATATATATATTTTTTTATTTCAAAGTTGTTTTTTTTATTAATAATGATTTCCTTAAGTTCTTATTCCACCGTTTCTCACAGATTTTTTTCGAGTTAATGCCACAGAGTAATGCTTAATAGCTGCAGAGCGCAAAACACTCAACGCTGAAGTGGGCTGCTCTAAGCCACCCCCAGGAGGCGTTCTCCAACCCTCTGGCCTTACCGGGTCTGTGGGAAACCAACAGGAGTAGAGCGGAGCAGAGCAGAGACGGGGCGGGCCGGGGAGAGTAGAGCGGTGCTGGTGAGACAACGGCTTTGGAAAGCGGGCATGACATTTATTCGGATATGATTCTGACTATATGACTGTTGTTCGTATGGGAATGAATAGAAAGGAAATGCATTGAGTTGAATTTCATAAAACTGCAAATGATTGTGGACCGTTTGTCTTTTAAAGGATTTAGAGGTAGCATTTTTTTTTTTTTTTTGCAAATTGTAGCCATATAATAATTCAGTTTAACATAAGTTAAACTGAATGCAGTGGTTTCCGTATTTTGTTTTCTCCAACACAACGTAGTAGGGTTCGTATTAGATAGAGATCAAAGCTAATTTGTTCCTGTTGGATCATGCTTCTTAACAATACAAAGTAAAAAAAAAAAAGCACCACACATAGAATTCTTTTATGAAATATTTCTATTCTTCAAACTTAATCACAAGTTTATATTTTTTCTGAAGTTCTACCCACATTATCCTTTCAATTTAGTCTAAGATGTTCTATTTTTGTAGATTCTCTCTTTGAACACAGGGAGGCAGTGTTTCTGTGGTAAGGCACTTGTCAGGCTGATGGGAATAAAAACTAGAGTTTAGTTTCTCAGTTACATAAAGATTTGTTTTGTTTCTATGTCCTACATATCTACACCACCATGACAGCAGTTCTCACTGTTTGTACTGAAAAATTGACTGTTTGAATTTATACAGTTGCAGTCAAACATATCCAACCTCCTCGGCCTCGTGTGACATCTTAGCGTGGATAACGATAAATTCCAGAAACATCTCATTAAACAACAAAACGTATTTTATTTTAGTTATTTTCACAACAAAGGTTGAGATAACTTTGAAGCTGAAAGGAACAATTTAACTCTTAACACATGTTGTGCCATTATGCAAGGTTTTAAGTTATTTAATGTTTAATAAATAACTCTCGGTCTGTGAGATATTGTCCGGTGAATATACAAGAATACAGCTGATATTAGGACAATAGTTGAAAGGGATGATTCGAGCACTGGGATTCTTTTAACAGCAAACTCTGCACACATAGAATAAATGAGTGACAACTTCTCTTCAAGAATTTATTAACAGAAATAAAATAAATATCCAGAGAACATCAATACAGAATGCTGTTTATCTGAATTAACACTATATTTCAATCAACAATTCCACTCTACTAGGCTAGTGAGACTTAACTAAACTACTAAGCAAAATTGAGATAGAAATAAGCTAAAGAACTATTTACACACAAAAGAAACAAAAAGGACAAATACGATAGTTGAAAACATCATCAGAATGATTCAGTGAATCCTGGTTCAATGCAGATCCAAGTAAGAGAACCAAAGTTTATCTTAAACAAGGTGGAATGAGATTAAATTAGTTTAACTAATTTAGAAAATTTGGTATGTGTTTCAATCCATTCACAATGCAAATCTGAATTATATAAAAAAAAAATTTGAGGAAATAACATGTTAAAGAATGATTTGCTAAGTAGAAATCAATGACCTTTAGGACACTTGATTTTATTAATTTACTTATTTCTCTAGGAAATAATTAGACTCGAAATGGTAACTTGGAAAGCTAGGCACTTTAGCCGACGACAACTGGAAATGACGTGTGTGGGAGTGCATCCTGGTCGTGTTTACATTAGTTTGATGAGTTCACCTAAGTTACACAAAACACAATCAACATTAACCTTCCCTATCAATGCTGTACTAACGCTCGTAGCACTGTCGAATGATGGCGGAGTGAACCGAAAAAAACAAAGTTTAAAACAAACCGTAGTTACGTTTTTAAGAGGGGCTGACTAGCGCTATGCTAGCAGACAGATTCGGCACTAATTTAAAAAGACTTTTAAGCTCTATTTGGTCGTAATGATCGGACCGGACAACACAAACATTAATATCCCATTGGTGTATAAAACTCTTCTGGAAATATAGTTTGTTATAACCGTAAAAACACACTCGAACCACACCACCAAAGCCTTGTATTATCTAATGTTTTGCCAAACGGGGAGCTTTTTCCTTTCTATTTAAAATAAATAAAAATAAAATTTACATGTTTTTTTTGCCATTTACAATGCATTTGAAACCTGCAATAAATGTTTGTTCTAAATGCTCGCTTATTGAGGTACGTTAATTTACTAAGAGCATCTCTTTTTAGAATAATAAAAAAAACTTTAGATTCATCGATTACTAAAATAATCAATAGCTGCAGCCCAAACAGATTTTCAATAAGCAAAGGTATATTTCCTGTTTTATAAAGAGACACAAAAAAGTAGGCTCCCTAGAGTGTGTAAATAACTGAACCATCCTTTCTGGCCCTTATTGTTCTGCAAGCCATTTTCTTTTCTTAGTGATGCATGGCGTATGCAATATGTGACGTAGACTTTACTGCGTCTGCGCTGACGAGCCTTTGGGCTAGACTCTGCTGAGCAAGCCGTACCGCAGAGGAAAGACGGGAGCTCCGGCTGAAAGTGAGAGACGAGTCTGTTGCAGTACAACACGCTCCCATGTCTGATGCATAGAGATAAGTTTGTTCTCCAAGTAACTTGGCAACTGCCAGGATGCTGCTGGCAGCATCACTGCATTCATTAGAGGAGTCAGACAGCTACAACTGAGTTCAACCAGGATCGTCTCTGGCTGGACAACACCTTCTATACCAAATATTGAAGGTGTTGTAAATATTTTAGTATATCTTTTCACGGGACAACACTCAATACATGACACTTTGTTACCAAGTAAAGTAGTCAGTGTGCAGCTTGTGTAGCTGTGTAAATTTGCTGTTCCCTTAAAATAATTCATATGTCTTTATTAATGTCTAAAACCATTGACAGCAAAATTTAGAATACCTCTAAGTGAAAATGCCCAAACTGTGACCAAAGTGTCAACATTTTTGCGTGACCACCTTTATTTTCAAGCACTGCCTCAATTCTCATAGGCCTGGAGTTCACTAGTGCTTCACAGGTTGCCACTGGAACCCACTCCCACTCCTCCATGACATCACAAAGTTGATGGATTTTGGCGATCTTTTGCTCCTCCACTTTCCAAAAGAGGATCCCCAACAGAGGCTCCATAAGGTTTAGGTCTGGACACATGCTCGGCCAGTTTAGCACCTCTACCCTCAGTTTCTATAGCCAGGCAATGGTCGTCTTGAAGGTGTGTTTGGGGTGGTTATCATGCTGCAATACTGCCCTGCGGACCAGTTGCTGTCCGCGAGTGGTACTGGTTTGTTGTATCGTTACTTCACTATTTATTATTCAACTGAACCATCAGCTGATCGGTACCGCAGCAGAACAGAGTGTTGTTTGTGAAGGGGGAGCTCAGATCAACAGAACCCGGTCATTGGGCTGTCCGTGTCTATCAAGCTAATAACAGCTAGCGTTAGCTTAGCGTTAGCTTAGGGAGGTTTTCTACTTCACTGTAGCAGATACAGGAGCTTTACTGATCTTTTTATGTAGCTCTCAAACATTCGTGTCGTACTGTTAGCTTAGCACATAGCATCGTTCAGCATTTTGTTTTGTTTTTTTGGTCTGTCTGCCTGGGAAATTTTCACTGAACAACGCCTTTGCCTTTACCGCATGTTTTCTTCTGGCTTTTAAACTGGTAACGCTCAACTAAAACCTTCAAAGCAAGGTTTTTCTCCCACTTCACCTGCTACGTTGTCACCTTTACAATCACACTAATCCCTGCTGTTTATTCTCTTTCAGGGGTCCCAAGGGTGTGTGGACACTGGAACAAAAGGGGGAATCACCTCACTTTGATACTACATTTGAAGATGCCCGCCCCAGTTTCACCCACATGGCCCTCCTGGGGCTGCAAAAGGCAGGATACCTGAAATATCTCATCAGCCAGAATGTTGACGGTCTGCATGTTAGATCAGGCTTCCCCAGGTAATGTCCTTCTGTCTGCAGCAATACATCAAATCTTAACTGGTTGATGTTTGGGTTTTAGTTGCCCCGGGTACCATTAAGGGTGTTTTCGCACCTGAGGTGTTTAGTTTATTTAAAAAGAAGTCTGGTTCGGTTCCTCTTGGTGCGGTTTGTTAGTGTAGTTGCAAACACGGCAATCTCACTAGGCTGAAGACCTACAGCCGTATTCTCCATGTTTTTGACCAGCTTTGAACGCAGCATCAGCTTCCCGTGTTTACTCTTGGTAGTCCTGCCCCGGACACATCTAACTAATCAACAGGCTCAACGTTCTCATCTGGTTTGTAGTGACAGGTTTAGGTTCGTTTCAAGTTTTCTCTGCCTGACAAGAAACCGAACCACCAGAAAAAGTAACTAGTTGACAAACTCATCAATTGATTAAGGTGATTAAGGTTTACTACTTAAAACCCAAAAGTTACTTTCTGAATACTATCTAGACGAAAAATAAGGGATTTTAAAGACAGAACGTTGTCCTAGTGAAAAATATGTCCGTGTTATGTATTAAATAGGGTGTGGACTCTTGCTCCTTCTGCAAGAATTGCTGCTTCAATGTAAAATGGGGGTAATCGGCCTGTGGCGCTGCTGAGGTGTAGAGGAAGCTAAGGTTGATTTAATATCAGCTCATCTGCTGATTGATCTGTTGTCTCTCTCTTGACAATAGTTCATAGGTTGTCTGTGAGGTGTAGCTCTGCCCGTTTTCTGGTCCATCAAGCACAGTGAGACTCCGGTCATTAAACCAGTTATTGGTATTTCATGATGAACAGGTGCCAAGTCCTAATGGACAATGAAATTTGCATCTTCATAAACCGTCCTTTGTTTGGAGGAAGAATGAAGTACTCAAATTTTCCGGTAGACTGCTGCCTTTGGACTTAACGAGCCCGGTGGACCAACACCAGCAGACGTCATGGCTCCTCAAATCATTACTGACTGTGGAATGGACCACAATGGACCTCAATTAGATTGAGTTCTGTGGCTCTTCAATCAGTCTCTGGAGTCTGGGGGCCCTGAAACCCAAAAGCATGGATGCACCTCCTTAAGGAGAGTGTTAATGACTGTCTGGGCAAGTCTTGAGTCAGAGTTGAGTCAGAGCCACAAGACGTCACTGCTTTCTGCACAATTACTGTATATTAAAAAAAGAGTCAACTCTTGTCTTATATTTCATTTTATATACAACAGATAAACGTTATAAAATACAACCAAAAGGATTGCAGGAAAACCTAATTAAATATGTTCGGGACGTTATGTTTTTAAACCTGTTCGGGGACATTTTCAGCACAAGAGTTTGAAAAAAAAAGCTCCTATTTTAAAAGCCAAAAGAACCATTTTTCCTATTATCCGTGCTGTAACAGTATGTTTTTAGGGCCGTTGTTGGTCCATATCTTCTGCTTTCAGCTGAATTCAGTTTTAGGAGGACACCAATATTGGAGGGAAAATCAAGGTCTCTCTGGGATAATGTGCGTGCCCAGGGCAACAAAGCAGAGCCCTTAGAGAATGAGCTACATTAATCTGTGTGTTAAGTAGCAAAATTAGGCCAGTAGAAGAAGAGGGAAGGCGGCGATGAATGTGCGAAAAAGAAAATAAAAGATGGGAAGAGCGGAGAACACGGGGTTAGATTTTGCAGCGGGAGAACACGGCATATGAGGTATGCATCCGAAATCACAACAGAACGCCTGAAAATGTAGAGGATGCATTTTGTTGTTGTCTTAATTGGCCAGCAATGAGTTTCCTTTCCCCTTTGACAGCTTTTGAAGTAAGACAGTTGCACCAGTGCCAGAAGAAAATCTTCAGCAGTTTTAACATCCAGCAATGAAACAGGCAGAAGCTATTGGTGCGTCTGGCCCAAAGTGTCTCTCATGTTTTTGTAATTAGACTGCTGGCGTTATGTTGAGGGTTTAGCAGCTGGGGCAGAGCAGCGGAGAGCGTTATGAATAACGGATAAATAGGCGGGTTTGGCTCTGGCTCATTGTTTGAAATATGAGGCCAGTGCTTTTGCAATAACAGCCGTAGCAGCTTCACCGCTCAGTTAATATGAAATCAACTTCTCTGTGTCGCCGAACGTGTGTGGTCTGCTCAAGTATTACTCAGTCACGTTGGACTGAGCCCAGGGAGGAGAGTCCAATTTTCGATTCTGTTCGCACATCCGGCCTTTCCGCATATTGGAGGACCTGCTTTTCCTGGAAACCATTTACATAGCTCTTCCTCCACCCTCAATCAGGCTTCCTGAAATGAGGTCAGACAGTGAAGGAGTCGTCCTCAGAGGAAACGACCAAAGCGGCAGACGAGCTGGTCGAGTAAACTAGTCGGGATTAATCCGCACGAGTTCCTGGGGAAGCAAGGCGAGATGTGGGTTCAGAGAATCAGAGAACGACGGAATAAAAAAAGTTTATGCTCAAAAATTCACACATTTTGCTTTAGCTTTAGGTTTTATGTAAATGCTTCCCCTCCCCCTTCCTGCTGTTGTAAACTTATCTCCCTCTTCCTCTAGGGATAAATTATCGGAGCTTCATGGAAACATGTTTGTGGAGGAATGCGAGAAGTGTGGCAGGTACGTGCGTGGACTCTCACAAGCAGCAAAGCAGTCACCATTTGACCATAAAAGGCATTTTAAAGCACATTGTAGGAAGAATGAATCATGGTTTCTGCAAGGACTCAAAGCATCATAAAAAATTCTTCCTTTTATTTATCTTTATTTTAGACCTTCAAAACCTTTGGAAACACTCTTGAATTACATTCTCTTACGTCTTAAATTCCTGTTTCCATTAATTCGGTGCTTCTGACAATTATTTGTGTTCTTAAAGAAATACACCGGAGCTATTTGATTGCTCTGTGATTTGTTCCTCTGTCTGTGGAAAAATAAGGTGTAATTACCCTTTGCCAAATTACAAACACCATAATTAATCAATTAGGCCCGTGAAAAAGAAATTAGTCCTAGATATTCACCCTTCCCTCTCAGACTTTTCTTCTCTTAAGCTTCTTAAATCAGTTCTTGTGTTTTTAGACAATTAAAGTCAATTTGTTCTTGTTACGTTATTCAACACCAGTGCTTTAGTCATGGGGAAGTGTATATATTTAAGAAAGCTTTGCTAACGTCAACAGTCACAAAAATAATGTAGTTTTGTGGTATTAATGAGGTGTGTTCAGCCATTTTAAACTAAATATGTAGAAAGGGATGACATGATCTAATTGCTTTTATTCAAAGCAGTTATTCCTTTCCTTCTGCTGATTATAATGTCATACCTTAAGAAATATCACAGTTAGGGTCGCACAGTATCAGAAAAAACAGGTATTTGTGAGACTATTGCTTAGTATGCCGATATCGCCGTTATCTATTGATATTTAACCCCTTTTCCCCGACTCGGCTTCTTTTCCTTCCTCTTAAGGTTTGTACCGTTCTTTATAAGCATTAATTCAGCATCCGAGCCACTGAAAATATACAGGGCATGGGGGCAGTGAAGATGCATGTAACAGGCCAGATCAACTAGCGGTCTGCAGAACAGCACAACCCTAATGAGCTGATATCAGCTGGTTCATTAGGCCGGATGAAACTGCTCGGGTAACCAGCCTGCAGCGCGCTGCTTGACAAACGTGTCGCTCACAGCGTGCTAATTTCAGGTTTGAATCAGCAGGTCCTAAATAAGGGCAACAGGTGCAGCTCATTTACTTTCCACATCATGATGTGTGTTTTTTTTTAACCTACTAATGCTGCTAAACACTTCCAGACAGTCACATCTGTCCCTCATGTGATGAAGGGCAACGTGGGCAAGCTGTGCACAACAACAGGTAGAGGAGAGGCCACACTGTGTTATGTTGAAACTCTGACAATGGAGATGAAAAGAAGAAAGAAAAGGGTTTTGTAACTTTTTGCAACCTTGGTACTTTTAGATAGAGTTGGGCGTGGGTCAGTGGCCTCTTGGTGTTCGTACAGTCGTCTCAGACTAGAGCTCAAAAAGAGCTGTTTAACAAATGTATTTAATTTGTGGAAACATTCTGGTTTAAATGTGCCTCCGTATGTCCACCATGCTGCAATAACGTGCTTAAAGCTTTTCTAAGTGTAATAGACATTAAAACTTACTGACATGAAACTGTACCTGGAAATAGGCTGCCTCCCTGAGGAACAAACAGCATGCCTTACTCCACCCCACTGCACACCCACCCCATCCAGCCATTTTATTTATATATATATATATATATATATATATATATATATATATATATAGATAGATAGATAGATAGATAGATAGATAGATAGATAGATAGATAGATAGATAGATAGATAGATAAAAACAGTAAACAGAGCCTAAAGAGTAGCTGCCCGCCTTCATCTCTGAGATATTTTGGCCAAAGCACGTCTGATATTTCATTAACGCCTCAGGAATCTGTGCTAGCCTGAAAAGAAGAAACGTTATTAACATTCTTTTTTTTTTTTTTTATGCTGCTGGCTTTCACTCAGTTTTATGTTGTTAACAGAAATTCCTCTGTATACGAGAGCAGCAACCATGTGGCCACAGCCTAATCCATAAAACATGCAGACAAGAGGTTGGGTTACTATTCACAGACCTCTGCTTGCACGCCGTCTCGGCTTCTCCGCACATCTTGATCGCTGGTGTCAGCGGAGTCTCTGCCATCTCGCTGGCAGCATTTGCTCGGGTTTTGTGTTTGCGTTAAACCAAAAACATTTGTTGAATAATCCTTGAAGGAAAGGCGCGCCTGTTAATATTCGAGTAAACGTCACACGGGTAGAAACGCTCAGAGGCACTGAAGGGTAGATCCTGCAGCAGCAGAAGAAAAGCGGGAGCAAAAAAAAAAAAAAAAAAACGAAGAAAGAGAAAACTAAAAAACCAAAGATGCATCGCACATCAAAAGTTTAATTCTCTGCACACGCAAGGCCCAATTAAAATTCGCATTAGCTTTACGTTTGCTCATTATCGCCTGCAAAACAAAATGCCCTCTTCCAGAAAGCGACTTAAAAAAAGGTTAATGCAAATTTGTTATCTGCAAATGTTCCCAGGAAGAAGAAAGCCGCTTCGTTTCCTCTCTCGTGGGTTTCTCCGTCAGTAGTTCACCTCGGGGATAGCGTGCAAACGCGAGGCCGTCGAGCACATAAACTGTTTTACTTTATGAATACCGTGTAGAAAAACAAAACCGCTAAACCTTTCTGAACATTTCCAAATTGAATTCTGACTGAGGAATTGATAAGGTCGGGCAAAAGTGAGAGCATACGGACGTCCCAGTGGTGCCTCTGAACTGCTTGTTTTTGTCTCCTCAAAGTGGTGCAGATGGAGGTGGATGCATTCAGGTGTTAAACTTCAGGGATTTTATTTATTTTTATTTTATTTTTTCCCCCAGGCAGTACGTGAGGGAAAAGGTGATCGGCGTGATGGGGCTGAAACCAACAGGACGTTACTGCGACGTGGTGCGGTCCAGAGGGCTGAGGGCCTGCAGGTAAAACACGCACAGGGTTGCTCATTCGAAAAGGGGAGGGGGGAAAAAAACTGCTTAACAGGCCATATTTTACAGTGTTTTAATTATTAATCGCTAGAGGGAAGCTGATCAGCACCATACTGGACTGGGAGGATGCTCTTCCTGACAGAGACCTGAACAGAGCCGATGATGCAAGCAGGTGAGACGATCCCCAGTCGTTGTTTCATCAGCTGTCTGTTCCACTCGGGGCCTTTTCACCCTCCTGGGCTCTTTTCCTCCAGCATCCGCGTTTCATCTGACGCTGAAAGGTACAAACGCTGCTTCAGACCCGCGCTGTGAAGTAAAACGTGTCAGACGAAGGTGTAGGGCTCGATTCGTTTTGAGCCCTCTGTCGCTTCGCCGTCTCCGTCTTGAAGGGCTTGTTTGAAAGCCTTTTCAGCCTTTATGCATTCACCTCAGTCGGCTTTAATGTCCTCCGACGAACATTTTCATTCATTCCTCCAGCCGCGAAAGCTTTTCACCGCTTATTTACAAAGCTGCGAGAGGAAAGGGATGCACGCGTGTCGCCTTGATCTTCTGACACATCATAGCCTCGTAATTACCATTTAAATTGCTGAGAGGGGATTAAGAGCGCCGACCTTTGAACTCTGAATTGTTTGCTGGTGGCAGGGGGAAAAAAGGTAAAAAAAAACAAACTGCGAGTCATTCAGAGCCGGTTTATTGTTGAGCCGTCAGGCTTCTAAATTTTGGATGGTGTACGTGATCAGACTTAACCTCCACCCACTAACTGGGATTTCTCTTCTTTTGTCTAAGTCGCTTTGTTATTATGAGTGAATGTGCAAGTTTTTATAGAGCTAGAGCTGCATCCAGCGTCGTCTCCTGTGAGAACCTGACAAGGATTCACTGCGTTAGCCTCGTTTTAGTCACAGTGATGCAGAGAAGAGGATTGCGGCGAACTTAAGCTCCGGGTTAGGCCGCGTGCAGCTGAAGTATATAAAGTAACTTCGAAAAAAATTAGGGTGATGGCATTAAATAAGGCAAGAAAAGATGCATAAAAACCCTGAAAGCTGTTTGTGACACAGATATAGAGTCTATACAAATGTTTGATGTCTTGTTAATTCTGATACCCTACTGGCCAAATATACTCTATGCCACCAAAAGCATCTAATTGGCTCTCTTCTCACTCACACGCAAACTTGAGCGACCCCCATTGTTAATCCACAAGATTGCAAACTGAGAGCTTTCCACAGGCTTTTATGAATGTTTGTAGTAGTTTCCAAACAGACACAAGTCTGGTCACTGCATGTTTAATGCCCTCTAAAACAGCAGCAAGAGGCACAAATCAGTGGATGCAGATGCAGCTCCCAGCACAGACAACTCACCTCAACTGTACCCATACATATGTATGATGATAATAATAAACACATGAGGATAAGTTGACGTAATCTAATGTGGTTTACCTCTGTCCCAGAACAATAATATACACCCGATTTTACAATTACATCACTAAAATAAAATAATATTGAAAATAATGGCATCAAAACAGTGCCAAATATTATTTTATCATAAATCGACTAAAAAGGAACCTTTTAAAACCGCAGCAAGATGCACAAATCAGTAGACGCACGCAGCAGACACAGCTGCCCTACGTGAGCAGGGGCAAAACACTGCCAACGTTGACCCTAATTAACATTTTTGTTTGGCCAAAATCAAACACAGCAGCTATTACAATCGTAACTTCATATTGAAGCGCCTTTTTGGCAACTAGCTTCCCTTTTGTAGCTGCCGGCATAATTCACCAGCAGAGGCGGTTCATCTCAACCAGACCAGAAAGAGAAGCAGCTGCACACAAGGGAAAGGGTGTGTCACATTAATTACTGCCCTGGTGAAACGGGTAACATTACAGAACCATCTTACTTAATAATAACAGGATATTGATGTAAAGAAAATAGCTCAGTGAAATAAAAGACTGCACTGAACGTATTGTGAATGTTTACATATTTAAATCCACACTTTCAGGGGAATATCTGAACGTTCCTCCAGAGCTCTGTCTGTGAGGTTCGATGCTGATGTTGGATGCAAAGGTCTGGCTTGCACGCTATGTTCTAATTCATCCCACAGGTATTCCTTCAGGTGGGGGGGGTCAAGACTTTGTTCTTGTACGCCAAAGTCGCTCATCCGTGTCCTCATGGGCCTTGCAGTGTGCACTGGTGCATAGTCGTGTTGGAGCTGAAGGAATCACCTTCAAACTGTTTCCACAGTCAGGAGCAGGGAATTGGCCAAAAATGTTTTGGTGTGCTGAAGCGTGAAGCGTTCTTTTCCCTGGACCTAAGGGACCAAGTCCGACTCCTGAACAACAGCCCCGCCCAAACACTGCACTACACCACACTACAATCCCCTCTCCACCAAATTTATACTTGACACAGTGCAGGTGGGTATGTGTAGTTTTCTTTACGACTGCCAAACCCAGACTAGTCCATGGATTGCCAGACGAAGAGGCACGATTGGTCGCTCCAGAGATTATATCCCTCACTGCGCTAGAATCCAGTGATGGAGGGCTTTAGATGACTGCACATGATGCTTTGCCTTGCACCTGGTGACATAAGGCTTGGTTGCAGGTGCTCAGCCATGGAAACCTGTTCAGGGAGCTGTTTACTCTGTTCCTGAGCTGATCTAAAAGCAGCATTAAGTGTGGGGCTCTTTACTGACTGCAGAAAGTTTCTGAATATTTTCTGTGGTTGTTACGTGGGCGGCATTCAGGAGGCTCAATTCCACTTTGTTGCCATACCTGTAACAGTGGACTGTTTAGTAGAGAGGAAAATTCACAACTGGGCTTGTTGCACGGGTGGCATTTCAGTGCACTCCTGAGAGCGACCTGTTCTTTCATAACGGCTCGCAGAGGCAGCCTGCATGCCGAGGTTCTGGATTTCATGGACCTTTGAGCATGTAGGGGTCGCACTAATTCAGTGATTTGGCTGGGGGAGGGAATTCTTTTGGCAATATAGTGCAAGTCGCGTTTTAGAATTGCAGCGTGAAGTCCTGGCAATGAGTTTGTTAGCTGCAAAGCATCGAATTAAAGTCAGCTGTCCAGTGCAATACTGTGGAGAAATGCAGAGGCCAAAATTATGTTACACACTTTCTCAGTGTTCCTGCTGCTGATCCAACAATCCAAATTCATAGCCCACAACATAATTTTCTTTTCTGCTTGAATGTAATTTAACTTAATTTTATGTGAGCTGCTGCAGCGACACATGCGTACAGTCTCTCTAATATCCACAGGAACTTACTAAAGAAAATCTGTCAACAGCATTTTAACCCACATTAAACACATAAACTGTAGCCTTCATTGGCTCCACATTTCAACAATGGTGTGTACTTCTCACCTTTGCTGCACTGTAAGTCCCCTCTAACAGAGGGTTATAAGCAATCTTGGGTATGACGTGGCATTTAAGGGTATCCTACATGTTTTTCACCAGTTCTCTATTTTCTTTTAGGCTTTAAAGCCAGTTTTAAGAAATGCGGCTTATGCGAGCTAATTTAAAAAGTGGATAATAGAAGTCATCAAACTGAAACTAATCCAAAGACATAGACTTTAGAAATTAACCCTTTTATTATGTTTCTGCATAAAACATGAAGAATACCTAAATCAGTTCCATTTGGAATACAAAACACCAGAAAATGTGTTATGCGCTTTTGTTTTAATGCAAAATGATTAAATAGTTTTGGATGGTTTACGGTTAGTTAATAAAGGAAAACTGAATAGCAAAGCAGCTTGGACTCATCACCTTAGGAATACACTGAAATGTAGGCGAGCTTAACAAGAAAATATGTGATTTCTTCCACTCTAAGCTGTTTTAATACATTTTTCTCACGCAAATCACATATATTCAATAAATTAGCTATTTTGAAACCAGCCCTAAGGAGTTCATGATCTACCAGCAGCCCGTAAGCCTGAACCCCCCCCCCCTCCCTCTCCCCACTGGTCAGCTAGAACTACAGACACGTTTGGGAGGAAAGCTAAAAAGAAATCTTGAGGAATCGGCAAAAGAAGTCCAGCTCCCGTCTGTTCAGGCTGCTTTTCATCTACAGCAAACCCATGCTGTGCTACTAACCATGAATACCAAGTAAAAATACAAAAGCGTTATCTTTACATAATGGTAAACCTTTATTTCTGCAATATTTATTATTATAAATATTTATTATTATATTTTTAGGATGTCAGTTATTTGAAACTTTTTTTTTTTTTTTTTACAGAAGTGCAATTAAACAAAAATTTATTCAAATCCCCATCAAAGTCAGAGTGGAAAAAAATTACTGTTTTTCCACTCTGACTTTTAAATCACACCCACATGTAGAAATAACCCTTGAGGACTAACAGGCAAATCAGAGCAATGTCAAAAAGTCACATCTGCATATTTTGCCTGATTTCTATCCCCTGTGTTGGCGCGCAGACGAGCAGACCTGGCACTGACTCTGGGCACGTCCCTGCAGATCAAACCCAGTGGGGACCTCCCACTCCTCACCAAGCGCAAAGGAGGGAAAGTGGTTATAGTCAACCTGCAGCCTACCAAACACGTGAGTCTCATCCACACGCCACGCTGAATCAAAGCATGTGTCCTCAGGTTCATCTGGGAAATGTTTCATTGTCGGTGTAGGAACTGTGCATTGGGTATAAGGAATATAAGAATCTCTAGGTATGATGAGTAGGTATGATGAGCAGAAATACTGTGGTTTAATTTCTTTATAGCATTTACACAAAGGTGTAGCACACAATAGATTTAGTTTGTAAAAGAAAATCCACAGTTGTTTCTGTTCCTTCTGAAATAGTATAATAGTTTGATTTGAAATACTTATTTTGGTTTTGTTGAACGGGCAAAAGCAAAAAAATAAATAAAAAATCAGAACAGGCTAAATCCTATAATAGTATTTAAAACCCCAGTGTGTGATGCTGGACGCTTGTGCACATAAAAGTCCAACGCGCTGTCTAGAGCCTCAACGCGTCAGGCAAAGTTGCTCCCGGAGCGAGGAGGTACCCTGTTCTTTTCCTCTGCCGGACTCATTGTAAAATTTCAAGTGAAATCAAGAGAGTGGCCTGGCTTTATTTACTGAATAATATAATATAATCTGCGCCGTGTCTGAGTTCACCAAATAATTGGTTTTGAGCTTGTTGAGTTTCACGATTTTTGCACTTAAAATAAGAACAATTCATCTCCATAATCTTATTTCAAGTGGAGGATATCTAATTATCTTATTTTAAGGGTAAAAATACTCATTCCATTGGCAAATAGGCTTAGTTAGCTGCTCAAATCAAGGAAAAATATACTCATTTTAGGAAAATATCACTTACTTTTAGTTCGCTTTTTGCAGTGCGCCCCTCCACGCTCACAGCTCTCTCCTGAGAAGAAGCGCCATGCGTCTCTGCCGGGAGGACAGAGTAGTTGGACAACACTGCCCAAACATAAGGCCAAAGTAAACGTAACTTTTATATTGAATTAACTTACCAGGTTTATTGTTGCTAGCGCATACTGTGGGCACGGGCTGTCTTACATCAATGCACTTCTAGTTTAGACATTACAGTCAGGCAGTCTTGTAGACAGCTCAGGGGTCCGATCAGTTGGTGACACAGTGTACCGTAATGCTCTGAATGTCTATTCAACAGAGCGGTTTTGTTACTAACCAAAGTCATACTTACACATTTTAACATGTTTTTGAGCGCATTGTACCACGTAAAATTGGTCGGTAAGCACAACAAGTACGGTAATCATATATAAGGCGCACCATCAATTTTTTACAGAATTTAATTTAAGTGCGCCTTTTAGTCCGAAAAATACAGTAGTATGTTTAAATGTTTTTGGTCCCTGAAACATAAATTTTCCTTCAAGGTATATAGCACTTTATATTCTGATAATAAGGACCAAAAACCGTGTGATCATGATGAAATAGTTATATAGACCAAGCGTCCATCCTGATAAACCTTTCTGAGCCGAAATATGACCCAACGCTGGGTGCAATGAGCAGATATAAACAGACGTGATGCCATCTATTGGCAGTACCGCAGAACTATTAGAAAGCCATTTCTGGTAGACTAATAGATCACTATTAATAGTAATGCCAAACCGAGCCTGACCCTCTGAAATGCCTCGCATTAAAGCAGCAGCTCGGCGTGATCGAAGGCCAACTGTTATTAATTAAATAAACCGATTTAACAGCCTCATATCAGAACATCACGGAGAAATTAATTTCCTGTTGATAAACAGTAACAGAGGCAAAGCATCATGGCAAGAACCAATCAGTCGATTTAATTATTTAATTAATTATCAATCGATTTAATCATACATTTCTTTGCAGGTTTTTTTTTTCATCGGATCTTGAACCTTTCTTCGTTGTTTCCACAGTTTGCTAGGAGATGCTAATAGCTGTTAGCTGCTTCCTGGTTTATCCCCTGCTGTCGTACTTCCATTTTTATTATAAATTAACACGAATGGCTTTATTTTCTAGCAAATTGAGCAAAAACAAAGCATAAACGGCAAAGTAATAACTAGTACACCACCAGTGTGAGCTCCTGACGTACAAATTTAAAAAATATCAAATAAAGTGCACCTTTAAAAACGAATAATGGAAGCATGGTGAAAGTGCAGTTCCTCAGACGGCCACTCGAGGCAGGGTTCGTTTCAACTTCAGTTGTCATACAGTCCTGTGTTATATGGTATGAATCTGACATGTTTTTACAAGAACCTTATTTAGTGTCTTGCTCTATTTCTTTAAACAAACTAAGGACTTTGCTGTGAGCGCCGTTAGTACTTAATGTTACACATAATTAATGGCGAGGCGCATGCGGATGTGTCACATCACGTTTCCCTGCAGATACGCAGAGTGTCCGCCGTCTTTTGCTCAACATTTCTTGCTCCAGAAATCCAGGATGTTGATGCAAAACGACAAAAAGGGTTTTATTGCTCCCTTCAGTTTGACACGCTTCATCCCTGACAGGTTGAGTCCCGGTGCGACTGCTGGGCTCTTAGAGTACCAGTGTACCGTGAGATGTCAACAATAAGTAACACTCACATCAAGTGACACGGCACCAGGAAACAATGTGGCGTAGCCTGTAATGAAACTGGGGGCCGTCAATGGCATTTGGGAAATTCAAGCCTTTGAAAATGTTTTTATTATCCATTTGTTTTTCTGAAGCCGCCGCCGTGTGTCAAACAGGAAAAGCAGAGAACCCTATTTTGTCCTCACCATGCTTTTTACTGAAGAATCCAACCTTGATCCTTTATCCACTCATAACGCTGCGCAGGCTTAGTAATTACTAAAAGAAAACATTTCATTAGGTGAATGATTACAGTGGAGGCCATTATTTGGGGATAATTATAATTTTCAGGTCTGTTCAGCGCAATCAGACTCAAACAGGGATCTCTGACATAAATAGAAAATTCGACAAAGAACCAAAAGCTTTTTCTTGATTTATATTTGTTAAACCGGCTGTAAACTGGTCCACTGATTGTCTTGCAGTTGAAAATGTTTTGGTTTATTTTAAAATCGCTGATTCTGTGCCTTGCAGCACAACCGACACCACTTAAACATTTCATAACACCACAACAACAAACTTGAATATATTTGATGTGATAGAACAACACAAAGTAGTCCACCATAGGGTTTCACCTTTATGCCGATAACCCTTAAATTTTAAACTCACCTAATGGGTGCATAGACGATAATATAGTGTGCAAATTCATCTCAGTAGAGACGCAGCAGCTATGCAAAGGTTTGTTCGAGGACCTCTGTGGATAAACGGCATCATGAAAACCAAGGAACACGTCAGACAGGTCAGGGAGTTATTGAGAACAAGAAATCTCAACCAGCACTGTTCAGGCCATCGTCTGAAAAGGCCCTACCAAGACATGGCCGTCCACCTAAACCGACCACTTTCTAATCATGGAAGCAGCCAAGAGAGCCATCATGGCCGACTGCAGAGCTCAGGTGGGAGGATGTGATGACAGGACGGCTGTTAGCCATGCTCTCTATTACTCTGGCCTTTATGGGAGAGCGTTCTACATAAAAGACATAAGAACTCCCACATCTAAGCCATCTGTAGCCTCGTGAGACCATCCTGATCTCGCGAGCTTTCAAGGTTTCACTCGCAGATCAGTCTGGCTACTCTCCGTTAAAGAAAATTTGGAGCCGTTCATCAAACGAACGTCCAATCAGCGTTGGCTTTGAGGCGGGTTGAGGTGTGACGCAACGAGAAGCGCGACAGTTCAGTCTAAAGAACATGGCGGCTTCAGCCGATGAAGCTAGCGTTAGCGTGGCTATCGAGCAAGTTTTATCGGAATTACAGAGTATTTCTTCACTGAAAGAGGAGCAAAACACTGCTCTGGAGGCTTTTCTCAGAGGAAAAGATGTTTTTGCTCTTCTCCCGACTGGTTTCGGCAAGAGCTTGTGGTTGTGTTTACGTCGTCGCTGTTAGTACGTCGTATGCTTCGTTGATCTAATTGGTTTATTTGGCCCGTCTATCACCAACATAGGCCAATCAGCTAACCAGTATTTTCGCCCCTTCCCAAAATTACTTCAACGGAAGGTTTCCAGATGGATATGCGGAGCAAATCCATCTGGCGTAGTCAGGTTAAGCCATCTAAGGGGTACGGTTAATGTGGAAGGAGGTAGGATGGATGAAGCTAAATACAGAGCATTACTGGAGCGGAAGAACTGGGGCAGGGGGTCACCTTCCAGCAGGACAATTGTCCCCAAACGTGCAGCCACATGGGAGTGGTTCCGATCAAACCATATACATGTGCCGAAACAGTCTAGACCTAAATTTAATTAATAATCTGTGGCAAGACCTGAAACTTTCTGTTCACAGACACTTTCCAGCCGCTCTGACTGAGGTTGAGCTTTTCTTTTTTTTTTGTGAAGACTTTGTGAAAACTCTTTAGATGTGTAAAGCTGGTTGAGACAAACCCCAAAAGACTTGGAGCTGTCATATAAAGTCTTAACAAAATCCACCAAAGTCTTTGGCCGCAGCACGGCAGAACGCTCGATCGCCCTCGTCACGTTTGTCTCTCTTTGCAGGACAAACACGCCCACCTGCGGATCAACGCCTACGTGGACGATGTCATGAAGCAGCTGATGGTGCTGCTGGGTTTAGAAATCCCAAAATGGGAGGGACCGACCGTCTGCGAGAGCGCCGACGCGCCGTCCGAGACCGCCGCCGCCGACGTCAAGCCCCCCCGCGGCATTCCCGCAAAGGACGATGTGAAAAAGGACAAAGTGAAGCAGGAGAGGAAACGAGAAGCGGCACAGCTAACGGAGGACGGGAGCGTAAAAGACGAGAAGGCTTCAGTAAAAAAGGAGCGAGCAGATTTTTCTGCGGAGACAATCGAGGAGAAATAACCTCAGGATTTCTTTAACGTTTTTTTTTTTTTTTTGCTCCTCAGGACACGAACACAAACCCGTGTAGATACTTCTTTTCTGAACTGCAAGTTTGATCGACTTCAGAGAGAACAGAAGTCTGTCTCGTTTAATGTCATCTGGAAGAAAAACTCCCGTTGTCTTTCTTGTTTCCACGATGAAACCTTTGCTGACACTCCCTCCGCTGCCGTAACGAGCAGCGATGATCCGACTCGGACACGGCCTCACTACTACCTGCTTTTTATTTTTTTGTACTTATTTTTTATTTAATTTTTTTTAGGAAGCGTTTCTCCAAACACAAACCCACCCGAACACACACATGCTCATGTAAAATGTACAGGCTGGGTGTTTTGTACCCCCTCCATCTCAGAGCCTTATTTCTCTGGGTGAACAAGCGTGAACAGGACAGTACAACGAGTCGGGATCTGGAGCACGTCGCTGTAGATGACGCTTTTAATAAGGTGTTGTAAGTTTGCTGCATCTCATTAATATTTATAGCATGTGCTCCAGATCTTGTCCCTGCAGATCTCGCCTTTTAAAGTCTCCTCGGTTTGATACATTATGAAAAGGAATATGAAGCGAGCTGCTTCGCCGAGTCTGGCTGACTCGCAGCTCCGGCGCATACGTACAGTGGGGGGGCGAGAGGTGGGGTGGGCCGGGGGATTTTAGGTCATGTTGGATTTTCGAACCGCGATTGAATCATAATCGCGCTGTATGTTTCTAGAAACGAGGTTTGGTTGTAGAAAAAGGGGGAGTTATGCTCTCTGAAACAAAGGTTGCTTTTAAGGATTGATGATGTTTGTGCTGTGTCAACTTTGTATGCTGGAGATCTGTAAACACGTTTTAGGCAGTAAAGCCGTACAGCCTTTGGTCGTTGCAGTTTAACGAGGGAAGGAGCTCAGAGATGAACGGATGTTCAACTTTCGGGGGGGGGGGGAATAGACGCAGACGTCTGCAGACTCACTCGCCGCTGCAGAGATAGGCAACTTTCTGAGCCATATTAAATGTCAATTATTAAAGGATTTCTGCAGCGAGGAGTCGTGGGAAGGCCTTTATTGACTGCAATCTAAAGGAAATGGAGACTCTGTGTTGCTCTTTGAATTGTTTGCTCTCTACTGTTGTAAATGTCTCCTAAAACCCTGGAGGCCCATATCTTCCACAATGAACCACTGGGCTTTAAATGCATAATAATCAGACCTATTAATAGAAAAGAATAGAGACCAGCATCGTGTTTGTTTTTCTCCCCCATTTCACCCTATATGTCTATACTTAATTCTTTCAGGGCTTTCAGAGAAACTGGTTCCTGTCTTCATCAGTCAGTGAGATGGCGTTCTCAGATTTGCAACCTCTTATCTTTTTCCTCTACCTATGTCGACGGTCACTATGGTCAAACACTTTTAGTCTAATCAGACCTCTGAAGATTAAGGTCTCCTGAGGCCAGATATCTCCATGGTATTTATTCTTGCAGTCCCTTCTCTGTCTATACATGAACTGCTTCTTAATTGTGTTCGCTCTGCCGTGCAGATTCACTCACGTTTTCTCCTTCTAGCACCTCTGGAACGCTCCTCTTCACTCTGGGACGCTGAGATTTCTTGAACAGGATACCCTTAATATGTGAACATCTGTCTTTATTTATTCAGGACTCTGGTCATTTTTAGTTTGGCCATGATAAAAACAATGCGAACCTTTGCCTTCAGCACGTCAGTGTGACCCCCTGTGCAGAAAATAGCCAGAGCTACATTTCCGCTTGAAGGGATGGCAGCCGGTTCAGCCATGCAGGACGGGTTGAAGGTGAGTTTCCTCAAGTCCTGCCACAGCGTCGCTGCTCAGCGCCTTCCTCTTGATACCCTCGCAGACACCGACATTAGGCGATGAAAGTGAGGTGGTTTTATTTATTTTTTATATAGAAGTTGTTCTGAGATCGTGGACTGGAGACATATTTGAACTGACACTTGCATTTTTTCGCAGTGATGGGTGAGACTCATTAAAGCCAGATTTGTAGTGTTTTTCAGCCTAATGAGCGTCAACAACTCTCAAATTCAGAGTAACCCAAATGATTACATCAGAGATGTTTTCTACCCGTGTCCGGAGGAACACTCGGTTGTTGGAAACAACATGCTTCGCGTTTC
Source organism: Fundulus heteroclitus (assembly GCF_011125445.2). Lineage (NCBI taxonomy): Eukaryota > Metazoa > Chordata > Actinopteri > Cyprinodontiformes > Fundulidae > Fundulus > Fundulus heteroclitus. The sequence goes on from NC_046366.1 coordinate 12,060,044, forward strand.
CTGCAAAGTAATCCGGTTGAAGCAAGTCTCTACATCCGTATGCTTTTTGTACGGGATAGAGTCAACAGATTATAAAAAGCGAAAAGAGATGATCTGTTAGTTTTACAGTGATGTGGTAAAAAAGTGCGGACAGCTTCGTCTGTATCCTTATAGACCCTTAATGTTTGCGTTATAGTTGTGATTCAATTTAACTAATCTTTATTCACAGGTGCTTTCCAGCTTTTCCTCAGGCGGCCGATCTATTTAAAGGGAGCAAACCTGCTGCTGGGTAGTTTGGTGGTGATTGGGTGCATCACGCTGAACTAGTCAGCGAACGTTAGAGGCCATAATTATTCACACCTCTGGCAGATTAAGGTTTAAAGTAATCTTTTAATTTTACTACCATATTTCTTCTGACCGGAAGCAATATTAACTTTTCTGTGTCATAGGTTTGATGTATTTATTTTGTATTTTATATGATAAACCAAAACAACGCAGTAGCATCGTGCAGACCGAGGAACACAGCAGACAAGTTGGGAAAGCGATTAAAGAAGGGTTGGATTAAAAAAAAACATCCCACGCTATGAACATCTTGCATAGCTCTGTTTGATCCATCATTGAAAGAAAAAAAAAAGAGTGCGCACAAATGCAAACCCACTGGGAAACGTCCGTCCACCTTAGCGTGTACAGGCGGGAGCATTAATTAGGAGAGAGTCAATCAGAGATGCTGCTGGGATCCATTTTTAACTCTGGAGGAGCTGCAGAGCTCTGCAGATCAGGTTGAATTATCTTTTGACGGGTCAACTATTACTCCTGCACTCTACAAACCTTGCCAGCATGGAAAAGTGACAAGAAGAAATACACGGTTGAGAGAAAGTTGTAAGTATACTTCCCAGAAGCATTGTAGTGGACAAAGCAATCATATGGAAAAGGGCGCTCTGGTCAGATGAGACCAACATCCAACTTTCAGGGCAATATGCAAAACTACATGTGTGGTGGAAAGCTAGCAAAGCTCATTACTCTGTAGAGACCACCCAAAGTGGGAAAGATGGTGGCGACAGGTATAACAATGTGGGTATGGTTTTCTGCAGTAGGGACGGAGGATGGTCGGTGTGGGTGAGAAGATGGATGTAACTAAATACTGGCCAATCCTTGAAGAAAACCCGCTACAGGGGCCAGAGGTTCACCGTACTGAATACAGCCAGAGGTACAATAGACTGGGTTGGATGACAGCATGTTTATATATACAATGATCCGGTGCAGACCTAAATCCAGTTAAATATCCGTATTGAGACTCGAAAGTTGTTCACAGACACTCGCCATTCAATCTGATTGACCTTTAGCTGTTTTGCAAACAACCTTCGGGATAAAAAAAGACCTGCAACAGATGTTATATTGCAGGAAAAACGTAGTTCTACAAAGTATTGATTCACGTGGAATGAAAACAAGCGCAGCGCACTTTTCAAATATTTATCTGTTTGAAAACATGTCTCTTTTTCTGTGTTTCACATTTATGCTGCACTACTGTATGTAAAACTAAATATAAATGATGTTCAATGCAACAGTAATAATGAGACCAATGTGAAAAACATTAATGGGGTATGAATACTTTCCCAGAGCAAAGTAAAGAAAAAAAAGAAAGTATGCCATCATTCCGAAATATGAGAAAAATATAAAAACACCTCAAGTCACGACCAAAGCTGCAAAGACACAGAGAGCTGAAGATCAAAATCAGATTTGTGAAGCATCTTTGTCCACAGGCAGTATGTGATTCTATAAATACGACTTCCATCAGCTTGTTGGTCACATAATCAGCATCACAGGCCTTCGGGCGGTGGCCTCTCCCCCTCTGGCGCATCTAGAACGTCCCCATAACTGGGATAAACAAGGTAAAACTTCATCAAAGATCTTTGGCTCTCACACTAAGACCGCATCCTCCTCCGCCGCTGTGAATCAAAGCACTCCGTGTCGAAGAAAGCACAAGCGCAGCTCATTAAACATTTAAGACAGACCCTGCTGAGGCGTTGAGTGGCGGCGTGGGCTTTGTGCGAACAGTTTTTTAAACGTCATTATCCCAATGCTTTTGAGGTGTGTAAGAAACACAAACCCCCCGATGCAGACTCGCCGAGAGATATTCCCCCCACGGCTGTCAGGACAAGGAGGCCGGAGACCGAGCCTCTCTGCATGCCCCCTGTTTACAGATCAACCCCCATTCAGCATCCGTGAGCCTGAAAAGGTCTCCGTGGAGGAATGCAGGGGGTTATAATTGCCGTCAAAGGTTTCGGACTGCAAATGGGAAGAGAGGAAGACAGTGAAAACAAATATCCTCTAAATAAATTCATTTTTAAACTGAAAATGCTCAAGCTAAAATGAGCAGCGATCATGGCCAACAAGCCATTTCATCTTCAAAGCGACGCCTGTGATCGTCTTCTCCAGCCAAACGTGTGAACACTTCCTCTTATCTGCGGCCAGTCCTGATTTACCTTGACTGAATTCAAACGGCACGGAGCTGTCCTGTCTTGATGAGACGGGGATAAGCCAGCGAGCCGAGCCTCAACGTCTGAAATCAAAAGAAATTAATCAGGTCTCTTTTCAGATGAATGCGGTGCCAGATCCTCGGAATCACACTTCTGCTTCGACATCAAACTGAATGAACTGCTGCGAATCCGTAATGAGATGGGAGGAAAAGTTCAGACACTCAAGATGAACAGCGGGAGATGATTTGCTTGTCAAAAAGGAAGCCTGAGCGAACTCTGACTGGTACGCACAAACAGATGAGTGTCATCTGTATAAAGACAATCAGCTGTAATTTACCCATAAATGACACTAAAAGCAGCTTTTACTGCCGCTGCTAAAACATTCGCCTGCTGCCTGAAATTACAAGTTGCAGACGTCAATTCAGATCCGACGAGCTGTTATATGCTCTTCTGGAGCTTCTATTAGTGGCATTAAGAGCCGCTTTACAAATAACATTTCAGGCACTTTTAACAAGACGACAAGGACAGAAGTTTTTTGCAGCTGCAGCTAATTCAGAGCATTAGAACTGAGGCACAATGGAGCTGTAAAACGGAGCATTGAGATTCCCTTCCACATCAGGGCTAATATTTACTATGTATTAAGTTTTTAAGAAAAGTGGTGCCTCTCAAAACTGTGTGTTTCTTAGGTTTGATAATACGTTTCGTTCAAAAAACCAAACAAACAGCGGAAACAAGTGTTCAAAGTCAGTGGAACCAAATGTTTGAAAGACCTTGAGAGGTGCTTGGAGAAGATTAGGAGAAAGCGTGGCTCGTTTGAATGAATATTCCTTGGGGCTTCGGCACAACACAGCATGTTGATTCAATAGAACATCACAGAATATCTGGCTTAGATCTAAGAACGCTCAATCTGGCTCTGTGCTCTTCTGTGTGCACAAATGAAAGCACAAGCATTCTTGTTTTTGTAAAAAACTAAAAGATTAGTTTTAAAGGCGCTGAATATCTATCTATCTATCTATCTATCTATCTATCTATCTATCTATCTATCTATCTATCTATCTATCTATCTATCTATCTATCTATCTATCTATCTATCTATCTATCTATCTTTTACAATGTGTCATATTATATAGTGTTACTTTGGTTAACTACTGGAGCAGATCTATACATGAGCAGAATTGTGTATGTTCAGTTCTTCAGCTTGGTAAAATCTCTGCCTTGGCGAAGACATTCGAGTCTGAGCTCCAGGTGAGAATCTGCACTGCCTCTCAGGAGCTCTTAATGAAGAAGTCTGTGAAATGAGCTGCTGAAAAGCTGGGGAACGTCTGACAGCCATTTGTGCGAGCTACTCAGCATTTAACGTGTTAAATCCCCGTTAGAAGCCGGCTCCCGGTCTTCATTATTAAAATCTGTCTTCAGACTCTGTTATCGGATTAACAGACTCCCCGTCCTCCCACATAAACTCCCGAACCTTAGGAGAAGCGCAGTGACTTCAAACATTAATCTGGGCTGAGTCTCGTTGTCGCTTTCTCGCATCTGTTTGTGCTACTTGTGAGTTTTCATTTTCTCTATATTGTGTTGCCTCGAACCTCCTCTGGTCCCCCGGTGGTTCTTTTGTGTCCCTCCCTGCCTCCCTTTTGTTTATCTTCGTATCTCTCGCTGTATGAGTCACTGATGTCTTTTTGTCTTTCTTGCTATTTTGTGTTCTTTCATGTCTGTTTGCAGTAAATTGCTCTTTTTCCTTTGTTCGTGTCAATGTTTTAGTCTTTTTCAAGGTCTTTGATGATCTCAACTTGTTTTGTGTGGCTTATCTGAGCTGTACTGACTCTCTTGCCTCGGGGGCTTGTTAACCCATCTTTAAGTGGTCTCGGTATTCCTTTCACGAGATGCTCCACAAGTTTTGCTGCAAAAGCTGAGCTGACGTTCAGAGTTTACCTGTGAGATTCTCCTGCAGGTCACGATCTATGACCAAATCATCAAAACAATTGATCCTCTGAGTTGCAAATGTTGCATTTTAAATAGCCCTGGTCCAAATGTAATATACACTTGCTTGAATCTCGTCTTGATTTAATCGTGGAGCAACTCATGCCGTCTGTTCTTATTTCAGGATGGACTGATGTTTCAACATATAATGTCTCTCATTTTTAAAGCAAGGATCAGATGCAAGACTTTGAATTCACTGTGGGTTTTTGCTTAAACTAATTCAGAGCCAGAGTTATACTTCCAAGTTATACTTGGCTTTTAAGCACAGTCAGCAGGCTTTTAATAGGGTTGGATCTGATGCTTGGGAAAGGCAATTCATGAAGCTCAATGTCAGCCTCCTTTGTCCATCTTAAAGAAATTTTTGAAGTGCATTTAGAACAATTCTTCAAGTTTCAGTCATCTACAGTTATGGATCTGAGGGGAAATTAAAGTCCTAAATGTCCAGTAAATCAATGTGCCAGACCCTCAGCTCCCTCTAGCTCATATCATAAAAAACAACATCAGCTACCATAACTATGCAGACGACACACAGCTTTACATCACCATGTCACCAGGTGACTATGAACCAGTTCAAGCACTCAGTAAATGCCTAGAAGAAATCAATGCCTGGATGTGCCAAAATTTTCTTCAATTGAATAAAAACAAAACTGAAGTAATAATCTTTGGACAGATTTGGATTTTATCTAGGAGAGATCGAAAGTTAGCACACAGCTTCAGCTAAAAACCACTAATCAGGCCCAAAACTTGGGTGTAGTGATGGACTCAGACCTGAACCTCCAAAAGCATCTAAAGACAATTACAAGGTCGGCTTTCTGTCACCTGAAGAACATTTCCAGGATTAAAGGACTAATGTCTCAGCAGGATCTGGAAAAACTAATCCATGCGTTTATATTTAGTAGAATTGATTACTGCAATGGTTTTTTGACAGGTCTGCCTAAAAAGTGGATCAAACAGCTGCAGCTGATCCAGAACGCTGCTGCCCGCGTCCTCACTAAGACTAAGAAAGTAGAGCACATCACCCCAGTTCTAAAGTCCTTCCACTGGCTCCCTGTATCTCAGAGAATAGACTTTAAAATACTTCTGTTAGTCTATAAATCCCTAAATGGCTTAGCACCTAATTACATCACAGACTTGTTATCAGTGTATCAACCCTCCAAACCATTAAGGTCTTCTGGCTCCAGCCTACTCTGCATACCTAGAACCAGAACTAAACAAGGAGAAGCAGCATTTAGTTCCTATGCTCCGCTGATCTGGAACAAACTTCCAGAAAATTGTAAAAGTGCGGAAAGCCTGAGTTCCTTTAAATCAAGATTAAAAACACATTTGTTTAGGATTGCCTTCGACTGTTCTGATTTAACTGTATTACTGGAATATAATTAGTTTACTTTGTATTCCAACTGTTTTTACTTGTTTGCTTTTAATTTTTATTTTCCCATGTTCTATTTTGTTTCTGCATTTTATTCCAGCTTGCTTTTATTCTGTTTTATTTTTCTATATTTTAATCATGTAAAGCACTTTGCATTGTCTCTGTACTGAAATGTGCTATATAAATAAATTTGCCTTGCCTTGCCTAAAGATTTAACCACATCCAAGTTCATTTAACTGCGGCTATCCCATATGGGTCAAAGGTTATTTCATCAAAAACTAAACACAAGTTTTTCCCTGTGTTTTTACTTTGACGTAGCTTTTTGCTATGTTTTAAATGAGTTTTTCTTTCTTTTTATACTATGATTGAAGTGCTTTGTTATCTCTTTAATCTATTTTTTGTCCTTGATATATTCCTTTTGTTCCTTTAATTTCCTGTCCAGCACCTTGATTTGCCATGAATGGTGCTGTACGAATGACGTACCTTTCCTTTGTTTGAAAGCGTCACCTTGTCTCCAAAGATAATTATGTTCAATGTGGCCTGATAGCTCAATCTTTGTCTCTTCAGAGCTATCTTTTCTCTGGGAGGGCGTTTAGGTTTTATGTGTGGATAGCCTCAGATTAAATGCATGCGTTTTATAACTGGGGCTTCTTTCTTAGTGACACGCCCTCAGTTCATGTTGATGTTAAAATGCACTTCAATGTGGATAGGGACACTGGTTTTCTAGCAGCTTCCGGCTCACAGCAGGCTTGATCCTTGGTGGTTCTGGTGTTGTTTTCGATCATTCTGACAAATTTCATTTTGTCTGAGGAACAGTTTGGGCCAAAAAGGTAGAAACTTGAAACAAATTGGATGTTCCAACTGGGCAATGATCCCAAACCCACATCCAAACTAGTTCTGCTATGGAAAAAAAGAGACTAAAATTAAAGTCTCAACCTCAAACCTACTGAAAATGTAGGAAATATGCTGGAAATCAAGAATCAAGAAGCTTTATTGTTATTATGCGTTACCATAATTAAATTTTTTTGGTGAGGGAGAATGCACATAATTACACAAAACATGCTGACGTAACAAGGCATAATCCTTCCTTTTTTTTCATAACAAAAAGTTGATTCCACTGCCCAACACAATTTACTTGTGGTTTAAAAAAAAGGAAAGGTTGGAAAGTAGAAGGAAACCAGCCAGTTTAAATTAACTTGGTGAAATATCCAGCCAGAATCAGGCCAGAACTTGTTGAAGGCAACAAAAACAAGGCAATTTATGTTTACCCATTAAAAGACTCAAAGATTTCATTACCAAAGCAATCAAGAGTCTTCTGTTAGCATTACGTAACCATAATGACATTTTTGGTGAGACACCAGTTCTGAACTCACAGACACAAATTAAAGACATAAACGTTCAAGTTGAATGTACCAAACAACAATCCCGGAGAAGCTAAAAAGCATGCAAATAGTCGTTAGCATCTGCTAAAATTTAAATGTTCAAGTCAATTTACAGAACCATAGAAATTACTGTACAATTGCACAGTAATTTACCAAATGTACCAAAGACTCCATGAGAAGTTAAAAGGTGTGCGAATAGACAGACGTATGTGAGAAACTATGTAAATCATACCTAATTGGATCAGGAACCCGTGGTAACAGTATCATGTTTGTAACATACAAACAGACTATGAACTTGGCTGGTGGTTTATTTGACTCTCAGCAGGGGACGATTGCTTTCACAGCTTTGAGTTCACAGCTTTGTCATTAGGGTTACATAAAGACAATAATGACTCTTGATTCTTGACATTTCACCAGCTGCTAGATCCGGTGTGGACTTAGATCTGCATGTAGAAATTGAAATCTTGTAAATCTGAAAAGCTTAAATAGAAGGAAACTGGACTCCTCTTGAACGTGTTTCACCGCTCATCTAAAAGACCTCATTACTGACCTATTAGAGACCTTAAAAGCTCTATTAGTTTAGTCTGACTACAGTTTACAAGCCTGATAGTCTTAGCTCATGTTCAGGCAAGAGAAGGCCTTTTGGATCAGGGTTGACATCTCTTCAAGAAAACAACAAAAGAAGTCATATTGCCTTCCATTAGAGGATTCAAGATCTTTATGTCCTGGATGTCTGAAAATCTACACCGACAGATGTTATTCTTGTGTCAGTGTGATCAAATCTTCAATAAATTTAGTTTTCTTCTACTTTTTAAAACTCAGCGAGGTTGTATGCTGCATCATCTTTACAACCTGGAAAGAGAACAATTTAAATGCATAATTCAAAAATGATTCCAACATTTATGTCCCTGATAGGTACGTATAGCCGAACTATATGCCTTCTGGCACATTCGCCCTCCTTCTGCTGAACCATGCTACGCTCTGTAAGTGCTTTTCTCCTGATCTGGCTGCTTTTGCTCTGATTAAACTGATTCCACGATGAGTTGCAATATGTGTAAAATATGGGAAATCTGTAAAAATCACTTTGCATGCTGCCTTTGGGTTGGGCTTTCATTTAAAGTCCCCATGTTAGATCAATTAAGCTGGCAGCTGAACCAAAGACCGCATTTTCTTTAGGATAAGCTTTCTGGCACACAAAAATAGTTGCCCAGACGTGGTTAAAATGCTCTTTTCCAGTGGTAGCGCTGCCAGTTTGTTGTCATTCAGACTGTGAGTAGTGTGGTTGACTTTGACCCATTTTTGTCATTCATGCTCATCCCATTTGATCGTATCCCCTTGAGAAATAAACACCTTGAGCCTGCAACTGTTACAAAGCCTTGATCCACGCTGGCTGAACAAGCATATCAGATGAAAGTAGGATTTCTTCAAGTGTTTTTCATCTCTCAGAGTTAAATTGCTCTTTGTAGTTGACAATGAATTATACAGCACTCGAGGAATCGCCCTTGACTTTGTCAGGTCTTTCTTGTTTAGCGTGAATTAGCTCTGAGATGGCCACTAACGTATGAGTGAATGCAATTAAATCACTGTGTCACTTAACCTCTGCTTGACATCACTTAATGCATCACTTCATTGTTACGCACTGTGTCCGAAAGAACCGTAATTTGAACTAATTTGTACTTCAACATTCACTTTGCAACGTCTTGTATTTTAAATTAATTATGAAGGTTTCCTTGGAGACCCCGCTCTTCTTCTTAGCAACACCAGAGAGTATAGTGAGGAAATCTGTGACTTGTACTGGGGAGGTAATCAGCACCAGACTGGCACACAATGGAGGAGCTGTCACGGAGCGTGCGCCACGTCAGGAACTGCTCCCATCCGCAGGTGGCTGGAAGAAGGTTATCCGTGTTGAAATTTTAAAGGTTGCAAAAGGGCAAAATGTGGAGCGGCTTTTGTGCAAGTGACCCATTTACCGTGTCGCGGAGATGGTGTTCTGGGTGCATGGGAGATTAACTTTGCAGAAAAGTCAGTTAAATCTCTTGTCCTTTCGTTTTATTTAATGTCACGGGACATACGTGACTCACAGAACGATTAACCTTGACACAACAAAGTTGACAATGATTGTGTGAGTAACAGCTGTTTCACTGCACAATGGAGTGGCAGAATGGGCCACAAGAATTCAACTATTTAACAACAATCCTAAAGCGATGCAATGGACATGAATCCCTCTCCGAGTCAAACAAACCGGTTATCACATCATATTTTGCTTGAACACACCAGAAACGAAAAAGAAAGTTAGCTGTCTGTGTGACTTCAGGCTAAACGGTTAGACCAGGGCAGATCATTCCTGCTGATTGTCCTCATACGGGAGTTTCAGCAGATTTGCAGGATTTTATTTTTATTTATTTTTTAATTTTTTTTTTACAAGAGTGAACACCTAATCCAACAAACATCTGCTCAGATATCATCACAACAGGCCACAAGACCCACATCCAGTGTGGGGTGAAATGATATCTGCTAAAAATGCACTAAAGAAATGTCTCTCAGTTGGCCTTATAGGATTTGAATATTGTTTTAAGTTTTTATTTTTTATTTTATTTTAAGGGTAAAGTTAGATTTTTAGATTATGATAGAAAATAGACATTTTCCTTTTTTGAGTGCTGACACAGAGTCCAGTCTCATGGCCTTTTTTGAAAGAATTACTTTTATGTGTTTAACGTAATATTCAGGAGGCTGTAACCAAGTGGTTTCTAAGTTATTGCTTATTTGGCTGCTCATTCAGCTGAATGTGATTAATGGGTTCTATGATTATGTTTTTTTTTTTTTTTTTTGTGTGCATGACTTGCAAAACTGTATTACAGACTGTGCAATGTCTTCTGATTACGTAGAAAATACGGACTTTCCCTAAAAATCGAAGTGTTTTCCCCCTTTAAAATCAAAGTGAGACTGATTTGGCTGCTGCAGCTTCCTGTCTGTCTTCTGCTCAGTGCACTGTGCTCCGACATCCCCAGTTTTTTTGAGAGCTCTGTAGAAAGCAGGTGAAACACTGCTCAGTTGATTTTATGATGTTGAAATGAAATGAAATGAAATGAAATTTATTCGAACATGATACAAATATAAAAAATAAAATAGTGCACAGTAACAAGAAGTGCATAAGAAAGAAGAGAAAATACAGATTTTTGTTTCAGTTAACATATCATGCTCAAAAATGAAGCATTATGTTTTTGAAGCTGCACAACCTTTTCTGCAAATGTCATCCAGAATTAACTAGGAACCACCCCGGTAAATGTCACAAACCAGATTATGAACAAGTCATGTTAAAACACAAAGTCAATATTTTCAGCTTTTGTCTCGCACTTCAGGGAGCTGTTCTGTAAAATAAACATTATCAGATGAAGCGAGAAGCAAGATTTCTTAAGATCTGAAAGGAAAGCAGCCCATACCCTGATCAGTATTTTCTGATATTGAAAGAAAAAACTTTACGTTTTGAAGCAGAAAAATAATTTTCTCAGTAAGTTTTGTCCACACATAAATATCTGGATAGGCACTGAACTATGCCACTAGCTACTTTATTGATTAGCATAATCGAGACGAAGGGTAAACATGTTAGCTTTAGCCTAAAATTTCAGCAAACTGTTCTGTCGCAGCAAGAAGTGAGTTTATAGGAGGTGCGACACGTCTGATTCAAAAACTGATAGAGCTGTGTGCCCGTTAGGTGAAAAAAATCATATAATTGGAGTAGCTAACCTAGCTTATAGCTTGTTACCACTGTCCAGCAGAACTGCTAGTTGGTTAGAAATATCTTTCACTTTCTAGAAACAAAATACTGCAGCATGTGGAATGTGAGCGGGATACACCCACAGTACTAACACAGATCATTGCACCGGACTGGAAGTGGATCAGGGTGTCCCTGGTGGGGAATGACAAAAAAAAAAAAAACACTTTCTGAGAAGTAAAGCATCACATTCATCACAAAATATTAGCTAGTTGTTTTTTTTATAGAAACACCAGTTAGATTTTTGTTAAATTCTGTCCCTGACAGTGACTCAAAAGTGATTTTGGTAATGCTACATTCATAACTCACACATTGCAGAGCCTGCACTTCAAGGATGTTAGCAAACATCCAAGTCTCTCACTGAATATCTACAATCCTTCAATGGTCCTTCAAAGGGGACATATCATGCTTTTATGTTCTTCCTTTTCACATTTTAAATCAGTCAGTTGTGGTCTATATAAACTGGAGCTGCAATGCTTTGGTCTGAATTCTTGGTTAATTTAGCTCCACGGGTCCTCAGAACAGGCCTGTTCACTTCAGAGAACAGGGAAAAACTGAACAGCTTGAAAAATATGACCCAAATAGAATATAAAGATATCTGTGCAGCTCCTGGACACACTAAAACTTTTTTTGCATTCCTAGTCTCCAACTACACAACAAAATGTATTTAAGGGCTAATAAAGTGCAATTTGCTTGATATGTCCCTTTTAAGTACAAGTGTCAACTTTTACACTACCTACAATTTATTTACTAACATAGAAAGTTGGAGAAACATTGCCATTAATTAAAAAAAAAAACATTGTGGCTGCCTCCGACATTAATAGTGGTGACAACTGTTAACCGTTTATTCTCCTGTCAGTTTGTGTGTCGGCGAAATGCTGCTTTGTATCCAAGCATGATTTGTTATCAGTCATTATAGGCTTGTAAAAAGAAAAAAAAGCTGTGGAAATATTGATAATGGAATTTCTGTTGGTGATCGCAGTTAGCCTTAAAGGTATAGTGGATAATCTTTTTCAGCTTTGTGCTCCCGGGGGATCACCTTATCTATTGGTTGTCCCACATGCCAATCATTGCTCACATAACGCCGGTGTGTGTGCACGCCCATTGTTAGTTTCCGCTTGCTGGCTTCGCATGCGCACTTCTAGTGTTTATGTATCCAGTTAGCTTCAGTGTAAGCCGATCATTGTAGCTCCCTGCTCTCACATTCTTTGAAAATAGCTGAGAGTCGCAAGAAGCAAACTGTCGTACAAGTTTATGAGAAGAAGAGGAAGGCCTTGGAAGACAGAAATAAGATCAAAGGGTATTTGGGAGATTTTGTCACGCAATCGCCCGGAGCAGTGGAAGAGCAAGTTGGATGGTCTTATGCATGTGCATTTGTTCAAAAAGGGACTTGGGCGTTTCTTATCTACATTTCTGAAAATAAATTGTCCACTCTACCTTTAAATAAATATTAACTCTCTCGTAATAGAGACTAGAACGTTTCTCACTCCCGTTGCTTACATTTAGTTGAAATGAATTAACTTAAAGCAGCACCATCTAACCTTTAGCCACTATGGGGTGCTAGACCTGTAATTTCCAGATGTAGTGCCCCTGAAGGCCACAAAGCCTAATTCACCCCTCTAGATTAAATCCTCCATCAGAGAACCAGAATACGTCTGATCAGGTACGTGTCCACCAACTAACAAGCAAGCGGAAGGGATGAGGACGGGGTAAAACGATGAAGCCTGGCTGTCTGGCTGGCGGATGGTTAAAAAATACACTTTGTCAATCTCTAAAGGTCATTAACATATTAGGTTGTGTTCGTTTTTCGGATATCTTCTTTATTTAAAAATAAAAGCTAATCATTGTTTTCCCAAAATTCTCAGTGACAGAATATATCAAATATTAATGTCCTTGTGTGTCACCACCGTACTGGGAGGTTCTTCCTCCACTCTTCTTCCTCTCAGAGCCAGAGAAAGAACGTTCCGGGCGTTATGAGAAACTCTCAGAAGGAGCTCCTTCAGTCCGGTCCTGTACTCTCTCCGGATCAGGCAGTAGAGCACCGGGTTGAGACAGCTGTTGGCATGGGCAAGACACACAGTCAGCGGAAAGGCGTAAGCCTGGGCGTTGTAGAAGGCTTTGCTGAAGGGCACCATGTCGAACTTGATGAGCACCCCCCACAAGGTGAGAGCCTGGTTCGGCAGCCAGCAGATGAAAAAGGACAGGACTACAATGGTGACAGAACGAGTAACTTTGGAGCGGTTGCGGTGGCGTCCTCTCTCCTGCTCTGAATTCCCAGTGCCACCACCAACCGTGCTGCCCACAATGCGCCTGCTCAGAATGAACCTCAGCAGGAGGAGGTAGCACACAGAAATGATAATTAGGGGTACTACAAACCCCAGAAGGACCTTCTGTGTTTGGTAGAGCCCAAGCAACATCTGGGGATCCCAGTGACCTGAGTCGGAGTCGGAAAACCGAACTAAGCAGAGCTCATCATCTGCAGACACCTGAAAACACAACACAACGAGAAGATGGTCACTGAAGTCGAAGGCAAGCAAGGACTAAGGGTTAAGTAGAAATGCATTAGGAAATCCACCAGTGGCTAAAAATCTAATCTTGGACTGACTAATCAGTCAATACACTACAACAAGACTTCTCAGGTGAGAAGTTCTTCCTTAGAGAAGAAGTCTCAACCTTTTAGTGTCAGAAGGGTGAGGAGAAATGAAGTCAGAGGAAGCACGAGAGCTGCCAAAAGCTTCTGGAAAGGAAATTGTAATCTCTACTGAAGCATGATGACTGTTCATCCAGGCTGCCACATCAGGGAGCTAGACTTCTCCTGATAAAAGGTAGCTGAATGTATGAAAGCAAAGTTGTTCTGTTTATCATTTATCTGTCAGTAAACATGATGGATTAAAAACTTTAGGCAGTTATTTGGAAATGTCACAGTTAGAGTAAAAAACATCTGAAAATACAGGAAATACACACAGTTAGAACTGCTAACCATTGTAAAGATAATTTATAAAGTCAGCATTGTAATCATTTTATTTTTGTTTTGATAAAATACTGAAATCCTGTTTGACTGCTGGGCTGTGTAACACAGAAAGCTCCATCATACACACAGTGTGACATCTCCTCTGGATCTAGTATATAAGTGTCGATTTGAATGATATAACCACCTCATACGTGTAAATGTAAAAAAAAAAATAATACTCAATGAGGATGCATTCCCCTCCAAAGACCAGAGAGTTTTGTTGCCCTAGCTACCCATACCCAAGTTTCTTCTACATGTGCAAACCCTAATAAATTGATAGGTACATGCACTGTTAAATAGATTATCCAGTTTCAACTTAAAAATCTGAGTCAAAAGGGCTGCCTTAAATTATTTAGTAAAAAACAATTTGTCCACCTAACTTTGCTTTAGGTTCTCTCTATTCAACATCTCTTGCGTCAACTTCTCTGTCATTTTGTCATTTTTATTAGTGATTGTTATTTTAGTCTGGATTTGATAGCTGACTGAATTTCTTTTGATAGTTATTTAAAATAAAAAAATATTCATGACAATCAAAGGTAGTCTAAACCTTTAGTTTTTGCTAAATTGATATAGATTATTTAGTGTTGGTTCCTAGACTGTTCAAATGAATTTATCTGGACGGAAAATCTAATAAATGTACCTCACCTGATGTGCCCTATTTGAAAAAACATGTAGTTAATGCACAATAAATGTTTGCATTGGGCCCTTAAATAGAGACAACTGTTTTTTATTTATTTGCCTTGCAGATCAAGTTGGTAATATATTGCATTTATTGCAATATATTATTCTACAGGTGCGCAAAAAAAAACCAAAAAAAAAAAAAAAAAAAACCAAAGAGTCGCTTCACTATTATCTCTTGAAGAAATAAAAGAGATGTGCTGTGATTTTTTTAGGTCTTCCTGGATGGATATCTTCTGTGCCATAACCTGCAGGGTTTTGTTATAATTGTAAATGTTCACTGTTCCTGAGACCGCTTTGTAATCTTGGCCTGATTTTTTTGAGAACTTGTTTTAGTTTACTATAAATATTTTTTATCACTAACACAGCTCACCTGTAGGGCTATACTGAGAGTTTAAGATATATACAAGTATTTCTGTTTCTAAAAAAAGAAATCGAAATCTGTTAAAAATCGGTATCCGAAATCGGCCCCCGAATCTCTGATCGGTGCATCCCCATTTGAGCAGCAATGGCACCAACCTGAACGGTGGTGGAGTAGAAGGCGTGGGGCAGCGTGGCCACCAAAGACACCACCCAGATGGCCGAACTGACCCACTTGGCCCGCGCCATGGCGATCCTGGGGCTGCTCATCTTCAGGGAGGTAACCAGGGAGTGGTACCGGGTCACACTCATCGCCGTGAGGAAGAAAACACTCGCATACATGTTCATGGTGGTGACCGAGCTCACAATCTTACACATGACCCGGCCGAAGGGCCAGCGGAAGTCCATCACCGTGTCCACGGCCCAGAAGGGCAAGGTCAGGACGAACTGGAGGTCTGTGATGGTCAGGCTCATCACGAAGCAGTCGATGGCGGAGTGGTGGTGGCCCCGGCGGCGGGAGTGGAGAAGGAAGAGAGCCAGGAGGTTCCCCACCAGCCCCAGGACGCACACCACCAGGTAGACCAGGGCAATGACGACGCGCACCTGTCAGACGCAGAGAAGAGTCGTTTCAGCACTTAAACCGCACCCTTAAAAAAAACTTTATTTCTGCAAATACCGAGATGATCTGCGCGCAACTGCTGCCTTTTTCATCCGTTTTGACTGACAAACGACCTACCGGCAGGTTGGCGCTGTCTCCGTGCAGGTCCAAGGACGACTCCTTGGAGAGGATGTGAAGCCAGCAGTTGAGTGAAAGGTTAAAAAGCGGCAGGTTGGAGCCTACCCCTGTAGGGCTGACAAGCTCAGATATTTCCTCCTCCTGCCCCCCGCACGCACTCAGCCCAGTGGGGGGTCCGGGGGAGCTGCTGTTGCTCTGCATGTTTGCGCGGAGAAATATCGGCTCACTTTAAGAGAAAGATTAGTAGCTTTTTCCCGCTGTGCCAGGCTATCCTCCGCTCTGAGGGCGCACAGGTGTGGAGATAAAAATCCCCATCTTCCTCCTGCGTTTGGCGTAAAAACCCCGAACTGCGCAGCGCGTCTCCCTTCACATGTTATCGATGCTCCAAATGGAAACTTAATGCATTTATATATGTATTTATTTTAAAGAAACGGAAAAGGGTAAAGTGCATCAATCTATTCTGACGCGGTGCCTCAGCCTCCTCATCCCGAGAATGTTGCGCAAAGCCGGACTGGATGCTTTTATACCCGGGCTCTCATTCCGCCGCTGGACGGCGCGCTGTGGGTGCGCACAGCTCACGCGTCGCAAACTATTATTAACTATAATTATCTTCACAGGGCAGGAAGAGAAGCTTTATTATCCCACTGTCATATTTTTTATGTTTTATTTCCACACACACACACAAAACAAAACAAAAACAGACAATTTTGAATGATTTTATCCGCGATTCTTGACCAAAAATTCTTGGTTTTTAGTTTTACACTTTACAACCAGTGTGTTGTATTTGAATTTTATGAGACAGTGGAATTGCTGCATTATTATAAACGTGGAAGGGAAGTTATATACATGTTTTCAAACAATAATGTCCTCTAGGCTGTGCCAAGCGGTTTTCTTTATCAGCGTCGTGTCAGTTCAAACAAAAGTCGGATATATTTCACCTGTCAAGGTCGTGGGTTTGAGTCCTACCTCTGCCCTGGGTCTTTCAGCATGGAGTTTGCATGTTCTCTCTGTGCATGCGTGGGTTCTCTCCGGGTACTCCGGCTTCCTCCCACAGTCCAAAAACATGACTGTTAGGTTAATTGGCCCCTCTAAATTCTCCTTAGGTCTGTGTGTGTGTGTATGTGTGAATGGTTGTTTGTCCTGTTTGTCTCTCTGTGTTGTCCTGCGATAGACTGGCGACCTGTCCAGGGTGTACCCTGCCTCTCGCCCAACGACAGCTGGAGTTAGGCACCAGCACCCCTTGTGACCCCAATAGGGATAAGCGTGTTGGAAAATGGAAGGGTGGATGGGTATTGATGCCCTGTCCTGGTTTTTATGAGACTTCAGATTTCAGTTCAGATTCCTCTAACTGTTTCCACACATTTTGTCATATTACAACTGCAAAGTTTAATGTGTATTGTCGGGATTTTATGTGATGGACTACATAGTAGTTCCACCTCACAACACACAGTTGAGAGGTAGAAGGCAAATCTTACCTGTTTTTTGTCCAAATAAAAACGCCTGAAACGGGTTATGTGCATTTGTATTAAGCTCTCCTGAGTCAACACCAGTTTTGCACGACAAAGAAACTGAAACTTTTACACATTCTTCTTTGCAAAATACCTAAAGCTCAGTCAGATCAGATGGAGAACAGTGGGGAATAGACTTGAACCAGTCCAACTCAGGAATGTGCCTCAAACTAAAACATTGTTGCTCTGGTTATGCTTTGTCCTCCTCGATTGGATCTTCACGTCAGCGCGGCCCAGCTTTCCTGGTGCCTCTGAAGAGAAGCGTCCCACAGCATGATGCTGCCACCACCATGTTTTACTCTAAGGATGGCTGCCTCAAATACCGTTCTTCACACAGGCAAAAAGTTCAACCACCTTCTTCCCCGTGTTTGTGGGGTCGCTTCCATGGCTCGTGGCAAGCTGACACAGATTTTTCTAGGCTTTTTTTTTTAAACAATTACTCTTGTCATTCCACTTTTTCACAAATGCCACATTTGTGGAGTGCACAATTATGCTGTCAGTAGAAGTTCCCGCCTGAGCTTGTGAATCTCTGCAGCAGAGCCACCATGTGCATCCCGGCTGCTTCCCTGATTAAGAGAGAGCTCAGACATATTCACAACATTAACTATTAAATTCAGTCATTATCTAAGAATTAGTCAGTATAGTCATACCAATCTCTAACACACATTAGAAGTTTTCACTAATGTAAAATGCTCTCCTAAACACACTGGACACATTTCTAGTAAAAATATGCATCTTGCTTTCCTTGAATGTTTACCAAGCAGTGCGCGTGTTGGCGATGCACATGCAGTCTCCTCCTGTGGAGCGGTTGATTTACATTCTGCAGAAGCTCTTCAAGGTGCTTAAAGGTGTCAGCTCTCATTTTCGTCAGACTTACAGGCAATTAAATAGTGGAGACGGAGAAAAATCTCTAACTGCGCGCCCCTCTCTCACCTTATTATGGCGTCGCTCTAAATGAAGGAAAATAAAAAGCAAGATACATTTTTCTTTGTGTTTGTGCTTGTGGGGGCTATGAGTTGAACCACAGCTCTTCTGCAAACAAGCGGCAGCTCTTTCCAGCTCGCAGGCCGCTATTCAGACAGATTCTTGGCTTTTCTTTGTGCAGAACAGACTGCAAGTAGCTGTCTCACAAAGATCTTAACAGCCAGTGAGTTCTTCAGCCTCCTTGCTTGGTTGAGCACATTCTCACAAAAACGTATCACAAAGTCGAAAGCAAACCTGGAGAAAAACTTCTTAAACATGCTCATTTAATCCTTTCCTTAATACATTATGCAGCTTCATGTCGAAATACGCTGAACAATGTGGACACACTTTCAGAAGAGTAAAGAGAAATCAGAATATTTCATTTCAATCCAATGTTTTTCTTCCATTGTTAAACACCAATTTGTACCTTCATAAGAAAAATGTAACTTTTGAAAGAGACTTTTCTTTTAGATATGCTTCTGGTCTCAAAATGACCTCTACAAGCTTTTCAGCTTTGACTTTGAACATTTTCTTAAAGATTGTTTTCCACAACATCTTATGTAAATGGTCCAGGATTTATTGTTCGCAGGTTAAGCCAATTTCAGGGTTTAACACTTTGCTGGCGGCTAATCTGACCTTATCAAAAATATCAGATATGTCTGTTAAACAGAAAGCAGAAGACAAAAGTACATCTAACTAAATGTTTTCAAAGACATTTACATTTTTTTTATCTTTTCAAAAAGTAAAATTAATATATTATGTAGGTTTATTCCACATTGACAGCCTTTATTGTGTTCATTTTGATAATACTAGCTAACTGCTAATCAAGCAAAAAAAGAAATAAAATAAAATAAATAAATACTGAAGATGAATACTCTTTCTCCGCCCCTGGCCTGTTTCTCTGCCTGTAGCTCAAATCTGAATTGGTACCCAATAGTTCTGAACTCTCTATTATACACAGCCAGACAATGTTTAAAGTTGGGGGGTGGTTCAATAATTAATCTCCAACTACCAGGCCAGTGTGGACTTCCCAGCGCACTTCTTGTGTTGTTTTAGATTTGCTGAAATCTCTCTTTTCTTAAATTGTTAAGCGCACTTTGACAGCTCTCGCCTTGAGCCACAGCACTCACTGTTGCCTGATGGCAGAGACACTTTAGACGTGCTGAGGTCCCGGGAGCACGCGTACGAGTATTTGTTTCCGTCATACGGATGTAACAAAAACACCAGAATCAGCTGTGTAAAAAAAAAAAAAAAACGCGTGCGTGTCTGTTCATACCAACAGAAACAATATCAAACAGGGACCATGTGGGTGCTGAAGTTTAAGTCTCACCACGGTGAGCAGATGCTGCAAAACACATCTCCAAAATCCTGCAATTGTTGTGTAGCACGCACACGGACACAGAGAGGCCACTCGAGATAATAACTTGGAGAGCTGAGAGCTGAAGCTTCGCTGACAGCTGCGTTTGGTAGCAGAACCTGCTGCAAGTTCTTCGGATACGAGCTCAGAGACACAAACGGTGTCCAGGTGGATCTTTGCAGTCTTCATAACATCTCTTTTTAAATTGTTGCCCAATACTAAGGCTGCAAGACAACACTATCTTTTCTGTCTTTCTCTGCCTTAATGTTGCCGCATGCGGTGAAGGTAGTCCTCAAACAAACGTAATACGATATATTTTCGGGAGGATTTCTGTAATCTGACTACACGAGTAGTGCATTATTATGCTGTGGAAGCAAAGGTAGTTCAAACAATCCTACAAAATAAAATGAGTGCTGCGTAAGTGCTCGCACCCTAACTCTGACACAACTAAATAAAATCCACTGCCTTCAGAATTTATCACATCACTACTAATTATAACAGTAATAATCTGTATAATCTGAATGAATTTGACTCTGGAAAGTGCCTTGAGATGACATGAATTGGCGCCATATAAATAAAATTGATAGTTTTATTTATTCATTATGCACTTTACGTTTTTAGGGAGAATCAAAGCGCTGCCCTGCGATGGATCATCGACCTGTCCAGAGTGCCCCCCCACCCCCAATAAATCAATGCAAAACAGTTGCATATAACAAGAAACAATTAAATGTACATCTTAAATTAAAAGACTTAGTTTCTGTTAAAAATTAAGGTTTTAAGATCACAATTTAAACTGTCTGGTTCTGACGCCCTCAAAGTGTCTGGAAGCACCTTCCAATGGATGCACGGTCTCCCATGGTTTGTAGTTTCACTCTGGGGAAGACGATTCAGTCTGAGTTAGTGGAATCTGGGGAACATGTGGAGGTTTTAGGCAGGGAGGAGCATTTCCAGCTAAAATGGTTCAGTTATTGCAGTGATCGGAAGCTAGTGGAGCAAGTAAATAGTGCGGGAAACAAGTTAACTTTACTGCACTTTTATCAGGAGTCCAACTATTTTCAATTTCATCGTGGTATAAATCCTAGCCGTTATAGGAAGGCCTCTGAGGTTTGCTGGAGAACAGCCTAAAAGGGGCAGAGGAATCCGCCAGACATGCCCGGGAGAAAGATGGGCAGAGCACTTCTCAATTTCTTATCTGGAAACAGAAAAAGTACGGCACAAACTCCAGACCTACCAGGACTTAGACAACCACCTAAGGCTGAAGGAAAAGAAAGAAGAGCGGTAAACAGTGCCGCACTGAACTATGGAGGAACAGTTAAAAGTCCACAGCTCAGGCGGGGGAATCTGTTGACAACACAACAACTTTGGCAATTACAGAAGAGGCAAGAGGAAAGTCATTTAAAAATCTTCATACTTTCAGCTTCCATGGAGACAATATAGACAGATAAGGTCAGATAAGATTAAAACAAAAACACTATGTTTTCTATAAAAGTAACTGTCCACATCACCATGGAAGCACCATCTCTACAGTGAAACATGGTGGTGACAGCGTCATACTGTGGGAATGCTTTTCTGTAGCTAGGACAGGGACGCTGGTCAGACTGGACAAGATGGATGTAGCTGAACACAGGAAGAAAACCTGCTGGAGGCAGCAAAAAGAGTGGAGACTGGGAGTCTCCCCTTCCAGCAGGACAACGACCCTAAAAATAAAACCAGAGCTACCGGGGACTGTGTTAGACTGAAGCATTTTCATTTGTTTCAATGACCCAGTCAAAATCCAGAACCAAATCCAATAGAGGATAAGAATATTTGTCTCTGAATGCAGGAAGGTGGTATAGACCAACTCTAATGTTTTTTTTTTTATTATTATTGAACAAAGGATTGACTCAGGGAGGCTGAATATAAATGCTAAACCACACTTTGCCTATTTTTAATGAGAACCATATGTCAGTTTCCTTCCAATTCATAGTTATCAACCAGTTGTGTTGGTTTGTCTCTTAAAATCCAGTTAAAATCACTGGTTTATGGTTTGAATGTTAAGGGGGTATGGATACTGTTCCAAGGCCCTTTATGCACTGTCTGACATTCTCACACAGCAACAAGAGCACAAACTGATCTGAAATGTACTGAAACTGATCTCATGTTTGTCTAATTGCAGTGCAGACACCTGGTACAACAGGCAAAAGCATCATCCAGATAAAGCGCTAATTATTTTGTTCAGATTATTGTGCGTGTTAAACTATTGACATGTTCACAGTCTCCCCAGGCTCTTTTATCTGGTAATGTGGTGTTTCTGTCGTAGACTTCTGTAGTAGTAAAAAGACTCTTCAAACCGTACCTATATTTTACCATATTTAATCTAAAAGGCAGAGGGATGTTTACAGCTTCAGTACTGGATTCTCATAACAACACAACGCAACCGGTACCTGAGAACCCCGTTTGTTCTCCCACACAGACATTAAATAGGAAGCATGTGTCCACCCATTCAGGGGTGTGTAACAGTATAATATCAGCGTTCTGTTCATCACATTGGTGGAGAAGATCATGCTGTAATGCAGACGTGTCCTTGCTGACACATTTTCCCCTAAACAGTCGTTCTGTCCACTCCAAGAATGTCAGACTCTGAGTCCGCTAATCTTTAATTTCCATGGCAACCAAATTAGCAGACCAGTCTCTGTAATCTCATAATCTTCAACATCCATTTGCTCTTATTATTGGTTTTTAACATTCCTTCCACAGTGGAAACAAAGAATTTGCGACAGCAAATGTATGTTAGCAAAATTTTATTTTAAAAAGCTCATCATCTGTGTTTTATCATCATTTCAATGAAACCTTCGAGAGAGCGTTAAAGTCATTCCTGACACATTTAACAAACATGTGTTTAAAGTGCATAAAATAAATGAGATGGATCTACATTTTGTGTTAATCTCCAGCTCATACATGTTTACGTGAACAAGGACCTTGAGGTCTTGTTGCTTTTATTTCCCTCTAGTGTGGCCGAGCTCTAAATCCCGGGTCCAAACATCCTCTTTGTGCGCTGAAGCACCACAAGATCATACCAGTCATTTATGATTTTCTTTTTCAGATGCTGAAAAATAATTACGGTGCTCGCTGTAGCAATGCACTTGCAAGCAAGTCCTGTTGCTACATGTTTCTGCTCCGCCGAGATCCGTAATCATCTCTGTTTCTGTGCTCCTGTCGGTCAGGAGACCCGAGGCGTACCGTGGGGAGGTCCGTCTGGGCCCAGAGCCTCTCCTTCAGGCTTCGCAGGTCCTCAAAGCCCCAGGAGGAGGAGGGAAGCGGGGGTGGCAGAGGACGGGCATTCCCCGCCTCGTCCGTCGACTGCAGGGAGCGCGACGACACTGATGGGCAGAGACGCGGAGGAGAGGAGTGAGTTTGTGCTCTGTGCAAGTGTGCTTGCTGGACAAAAAGCCAGGGTGTGTGTCAACAGACCTGTGGTCTCTGTGTATTCTGCGTAGCTGCGTTGGCTGTAAGGGTTTGGCTGAATGTTTGAGGAAATGAGCAGAGAGAAGGAGAGGAGCAAAACCTGCACATGAACACAGACAGGAATGGAAATGAGCAAATGCACGGAGACAAAAAAAAAAAAAAAGGCACTCGTCAGCCATGACCCACATAAAGTCCTGGCCAAAAACATGAGCCTAAGTGCTGTTCAAATATTTAAACACGCTCCTTTTAGATCTTCAAGGGAAACGTATTAGGAAACGGCAGCAATGTTGTGATGATGCCTGTTTTTGCCACTCCAGTGTGTTTCCAGTGCGTCTGCTTCTGCTCTGAGCTGCTGCACAGGATGTGGCGCATCTGAACAATCTCCTCAGTGGTGCAAATTGAGGCGTTTTAGTGTTACATCTCACCAGGATGCAGGTTCCTCTGTTTGTTGTTTTGCAGCAGCTATTAGGCAAGAGAGCCTGTAGCCGGCTTAGCTGCTCCAGCAGAGCACTGCGAAGAGAAAGAGAGGCGGAGAGATGAAAGAGATTGTGTGAAAGTTTCACATACGGGCCCACAGATGAAACACGGGCATCACTTTCTCAGCATCTGTGATCTTTGGCAATGGAAGCAAAAGGAAGCGGAGCTGCACACAACGGGCAGGGGGAGTGTGTGTTTGTGTGTGTCTTATTGGCTTCTTCCAGCACCGTTTCTTGCTTCGGTTCTGGGAAGTAACGCAGCTAGACTGCGGATGAAGCACATCTTAAAAAGTTCTGTTGAATTATATAATTGTATCAAAGACGTTTCATATCCAGGGAGGCACAATGCACTGAAAAACAATCTCACCCGGACTGTCAGCACCCCCAGAGGGACAGCCTGAGGCTACATGAATATAGATCAACCAAAAACACTGACTAACCTCGTTCACAACAGGGTGGCATGAGCGGCAGGAAGAATTACCTGCTTTGTCATAAAAAGCAGACCAGGGCAGTCATTAATCGGCAAATAAAAAGATTATATGAGACCATAAATAAACAAAGGTGCATCCCCGGAGCATATTTTTTGTTGTCTTTATTTAGAAATATAATCAAGTTCAAATGAACAAGACTTGTTTTTTTAACAGTGTTTACAAGGATCTAGTCTCTGTATGTTTCCACATCTATCGATCTCTTCCAACAGAACAACAAAACAACTGCGGCTGGGCTGCAGAATATCAAATCTACTTTCTCCTGCCACTTCATTAGGTACTGGAAAACCGGACTCTAAAGTACTTTAGAACTGCCTTCATTCTTCAGGGCGTAGGTTCAGCATGGGGTCAGAAACCTTCCTCAGAGGTTTTGGTCCGCATTTACATGATAGGATGACACAGCTGCTGCAGGCTTGTCTGCTGCACATCCATGATGTGAATCTCCTGTTTCCACCCCATCCCAAAGGTGCGCTAGTGAACTCAGATCTGGTGAATGTGAGGACCACCAGTAAACTCCCTGTCATGCTGATTAGGGTCGTTTGAGATGAGCTGAGCTTTGTGACATGGTGCCGTATGCTGCTGGACGGAGCCATCAGATGATGGGTACTATGTGGTCGGAGAGGGATGACAGGGTCAGCAACGATGCTTGGCTTGGTTTTAGTGTATAAGCGATGCTCTTTTGTTCTGGGGGGCCAGAAGTGTGGTAAGAAAATATCGGCCACACCATCATACTGCCTTCACTAGCCTGAACCTTCGATAAAATGTAAGGTGGATTCACATTTTTTATTATTTACACCAAATTCGGACAATTCTCGGTAAACCCAAGAGCCGCATGAGCCTGAAAGCTCCAGCAAATCAGCCGCTTCTGAAATATTCCCTCTGGCCCATTTGGTACCAACAACCACAGCAAGTTCAAAGTCACGTAAATCTGCCTTCTCTCCTGTTATCATGCTGGGTTTGAACTTCAGAAGCTCATCTTGACCAGATCCTCGGTGCTGCTGCCATGGGATTGGCTGATTCGCAATTTGTGTTAACAGAGAATTGGCCAGATGTACCTAATAAAGCGACCTGTAAGCATGCAAATATATTGTTTTTGTCTGTTTCCATGGGCCTGTGCCGCCTAAAGACCGAGTGCCTCCCTGTAGGGCGAGCTTTTCTATGTTTTGATGAACTGAATTTTATTTATTTTTGTTATAAATTTGAAGCTGATCCAAAAATAAATAAGAAAAAACATATTCTAGCAAAATAATATTTTTTATTCATTTATTTTTTAAACTGAAATGAAAAGAAATAAACATTAAGTCAGCATCGGCTGGAGCGTTTGCGCGTTTATGTAACAACTCACTTGTTAGTCTCTTCCAGCGTCTGGATTTTCCTCTGAAGCTCGAGGTTTTGGGCACTGCACGCCGCCATCCTACAGCAACAAACCGGGGAACATTGCATAAGAATGAGAATGCAAATCTACAGTGGATGAAAAACAAAAAGTGGGGCAGCTAGCGGTGCTTTGTTAAGATTTGCTTCCCTGAGCCGCCAATATCCGCCTGCTGACTGTTACCATCCACTTCATCCTGTCCATTAAATCGAAGCATGCTCCCTCCATGTGTGTTTTTTCCATATCCCCCCGCCCATCAATCCCCCACACCTTCACCCCCATGACCCCGGCAGATAATGATGCCCGGCAAATTACGCTCTGTATGAAGCTGGTGTAATTTACCCACAAGACCCTGCTCAACAGCTCTGACAATCTCAGCCCATCATGAAGCTTTTGTTAATAAGAGTCAGCAGAGCTTGTGCCTGAATGAGATGTTAATAGCACGCTGTTAAAGCTGCGTTGCAGATTTTCAAAAGGACTGAGAAACACTAATAAAGGTTTAACAAGTTGTTTTGAGGCCTCACTTTGAGTCGAATCGGTTATTACATTAAACACAGGGAAACAAGGGAACTGTGCAAAACCGCGCATGGATTCATGATAAGAAAAAAATGATTAGTGCATTATTAGTTGCGTTTAAACAACAAACTCCCTGATTTTTTTTTATCTGATAGAAAGGGTTTGCAGATTGGTAAACAGCAATCGATCTGAAGAACAGCCAGAGAAGAATCATTAAAGCGAACGTAATGGTAATCAGCGGTAAAACAATGCACACTTAAGACGTAGCTGCATGTTCTGCTTTTTTTTTTTTTTTTTTTTGGGGGGGGTGGGGGGTGTAGGGGGGGTGATAAGGTGAAAGTGCCAACACGTGGGAGGCAGGCATTATGCCTGCTGACGAATTCACTGGCTGGCAGCTCGTACGGTGAGGCTCTCGCCGGCTCTCCGCAGCCTGGAGACAGAGAGGGAGGAGAATGCCTAAATTGAGCTTAATCTCGGCAAAGCTTCTACCCTTCTGATGAGTCACACTGCATCATTGTTAGGTTTTGCTCGAGCCTCTCTTCCGCTGCCATACAGATTAGCCCAGATGCTTTGGTGTGCTTCTTGATATCACATTGCTGTACATCTGACCCTGATCCCGTGGTTTACCAACACGCCGCAACATCACTAACCATGTGCTGGACCGTCAAGGTGGGCCGAATTACCTTACATTGCCTTGCAAAAGTAGGCATACATCTTTAACGTTTTTCAATTTTCCTCTGCTACAAACACAAACAATTTATTTAGCCGGTCCCTCTGCTGTAAGGTGAACCTCCACCTTCTATCAACTCCAAACCATCTTCATGGGCAATGAGAGAGTACTTCCCAACAAAGTGGATTACCCCCCCCACCCACCCACCCCCTCAATCCAACCACTGAGATGCTACCAGAAGAGCAGCTTGGAGATGTGGCGGACAAGACCAAGGGGAGCGGCAAAAAGAGGATGAGGGGGTCTGGATGTGTTGGTGAATGGTCGAAGGTGCCACTCTGAATATCTAACTATCGAAAAGACACTCTCTGTAACAACGGCATTGAACTGAACCTTTTTCTGATCTCCACCTTCACCCAGTGGGTTACCTGCCCCACCAGATACAATGAAACGCCGGAGTTGTTCTATGCCAACACCAAGGAGGCTTACAGCTCATCCTCCCTCCCAGGTTTGATCAGACACTCAACCCCCTGCCTGCCCAGTCTCTGCTGCTGCAAACCCCTCCTGCATCAGCGGCACCCATCAGCTGTGCGGCATCATGAGGTACATGTTCATCATAAGCCTGAAGCTGTGGAAGACCCCCTGCACCTAAGACCACACACCGCAAAGACATCAGCAGCTACAGGCCGGTAGCACTGACCTAGCATCTGATGAAGACCCGCCAGAGGTTGGTCCTCAACCTGGTGAGGCCTCCGTTGAGTCCACAGCAGTTTGCTGACCTGTCTAGCTTCGCGGTGGACGGGGCCATCATCTCCCTAGCTATAGCCCACCTGGAGAAGCCTGGAAATACTACACAGACCCAACACACCAACACCGCGAACATCCAGGGAACTGTCATGGAGATAGTGGACTCTTATAAGTACCTGGGTGTTCACCTGAACAATCAACTGAACTGGAGTCACAATACAACAGGAAGGGTCAGAGGAGACGCTACCTGCTGAGGAGACTGAGGTATTTTGTTGGAGCAGCAGTTTATCTACATCTGAAAGGAAGCCCAGGAGTTTCCTAGGATGCCCCCTTGACCCATGGCAAAAATAACATTACTATTAGACAATGTTTCAGACCCCATGCATGGAGTTGTTGCAGAGCTGGAGAGCTCCTTTGGTGACAGACCGCTGCATTCTGGGTGCTCAAAGGGGCGTTATCGCAGACCCTTCCTCTCAGCAGCTGTAAGACTTTATGACCATAACTATTTCCAGCAAACTCAATAAGTCTTCATCATCTCTGTCTGCTTATCTGCTGGCGTTTCAGGCATAAAGATACATAAACGATTTGCCCATTTCTTAAAATGATCCTACTCAGTTGTGGCCTCGTGAGACCATCCTGATCTCGCAAGCTTTCAAGGTTTTCACTTGCAGTTCAGTCTGTCTACTTTCCGTTAAAGAAAATTTGGAGCCGTTCACCAAACGAACATCCAATCAGCGTTGGGCTTTGAGGCGGGGTTGAGGTGTGACGCAACGGGAAGCGACAGTTCAGTCTAAAGAACATGGCGGCTTCAGCCGATGAAACTTGCGTTAGCGTGGCATATCGAGCAAGTTTTATCGGAATTACAGAGTATTTCTTTGCTGAGCTAACGAGGCCTTTACCTGCAGCAGCAAGAGTAGCTTGGCTTGTGGTTGTGTTTTCGTCGTCGCTCTGTTACGAGCAACGACGAAGCATGTTGACGAGTACGTCATATGATCTGATTGGTTTATTTGGCTTGTCTATCACCAACATAGGCCAATCAGCTACCAGTATTTTCGCCCCTTCCCAAATTATTTCAACGGAAGGTTTCCAGATGGATATGCCGAGCAAATCCATCTGGCGGCGTCAGATTAACTCAGTTGCACACTTCTTTAATTTCCTGAGTATGCTGGTTTTAATACCTGTACAGTAGGTTTTTTTTTTCTTCTTATGTTGTAAATCAGCTTTTTGCTGCTGGTCAAACTGAATTTCCACACTGCAGGACAATAAAGGATCCATCTATTCGACTCTAACCAGCTCTTCTGTCCCTGCTGAACAAAACCTTCCTCACAGAATGATGCTGCAAACCACGTTTTACTGTAAAGCTGGTGTCCCCACAGTAATGTGCAGTATCGATATTCCACTGCACACATCATTTTACATCTAGGCTGACATCTGCACTTCCTTTCACATGTGTGTTTTGTCCCCTCATGGTTTGTAGCAAGTCGGACTTGGGAATTTCTTTCAAAGCCATAACAATAGTTCTCCTGTTGAGAAACTCTCACCTGAGCTGTAAAGATCTGTGCAGCTCCTCCAGAGCAATAATAAACGGAGCGTTTGGATGGTCTTCACTAGTGAAAAGTGATCTTAAAGTCTAACCACAGATTCTCACATGGATTGAGGTCTGGACTTTGACCAGGCTATTCCAACACACTTAAATGTTGTCCCTTAACCCACTCAAGTGTTGCTTTAGCAACAGATATTTGGCATAACCCCTCACTTGTACTTCTTAACAACTAATAAAGTAGTAGTAAAAGTTAAATGAAGTAATTAAAGGTTTCTTGAAATTAGTGTATTTGCTCTTGGTTTGAGAATGTAAAATAAGATTATCTACCAATGGAATAAAACTTTTGCACTTAAAATAGCAAACAATCCATCACCGTTATCTTATTTCAAGTGAATATATATCATTCCATTGGCAGATCATCTTATTAACCTACTCAAGTCAAGGACAAAGCACTCATTTCAAGGAAAGGGACGGCAAAGACGCATGAAATGTGAAAAATATGT